>NC_059432.1:101143623-101223623 GCF_021028975.2 Sphaerodactylus townsendi
CACCCCCCCCCCCCCCCACCCCCCCCCCCCCCCACCCCCCCCCCCCCCCACCCCCCCCCCCCCCCACCCCCCCCCCCCCCCACCCCCCCCCCCCCCCACCCCCCCCCCCCCCCACCCCCCCCCCCCCCCACCCCCCCCCCCCCCCACCCCCCCCCCCCCCCACCCCCCCCCCCCCCCACCCCCCCCCCCCCCCACCCCCCCCCCCCCCCACCCCCCCCCCCCCCCACCCCCCCCCCCCCCCACCCCCCCCCCCCCCCACCCCCCCCCCCCCCCACCCCCCCCCCCCCCCACCCCCCCCCCCCCCCACCCCCCCCCCCCCCCACCCCCCCCCCCCCCCACCCCCCCCCCCCCCCACCCCCCCCCCCCCCCACCCCCCCCCCCCCCCACCCCCCCCCCCCCCCACCCCCCCCCCCCCCCACCCCCCCCCCCCCCCACCCCCCCCCCCCCCCACCCCCCCCCCCCCCCACCCCCCCCCCCCCCCACCCCCCCCCCCCCCCACCCCCCCCCCCCCCCACCCCCCCCCCCCCCCACCCCCCCCCCCCCCCACCCCCCCCCCCCCCCACCCCCCCCCCCCCCCACCCCCCCCCCCCCCCACCCCCCCCCCCCCCCACCCCCCCCCCCCCCCACCCCCCCCCCCCCCCACCCCCCCCCCCCCCCACCCCCCCCCCCCCCCACCCCCCCCCCCCCCCACCCCCCCCCCCCCCCACCCCCCCCCCCCCCCACCCCCCCCCCCCCCCACCCCCCCCCCCCCCCACCCCCCCCCCCCCCCACCCCCCCCCCCCCCCACCCCCCCCCCCCCCCACCCCCCCCCCCCCCCACCCCCCCCCCCCCCCACCCCCCCCCCCCCCCACCCCCCCCCCCCCCCACCCCCCCCCCCCCCCACCCCCCCCCCCCCCCACCCCCCCCCCCCCCCACCCCCCCCCCCCCCCACCCCCCCCCCCCCCCACCCCCCCCCCCCCCCACCCCCCCCCCCCCCCACCCCCCCCCCCCCCCACCCCCCCCCCCCCCCACCCCCCCCCCCCCCCACCCCCCCCCCCCCCCACCCCCCCCCCCCCCCACCCCCCCCCCCCCCCACCCCCCCCCCCCCCCACCCCCCCCCCCCCCCACCCCCCCCCCCCCCCACCCCCCCCCCCCCCCACCCCCCCCCCCCCCCACCCCCCCCCCCCCCCACCCCCCCCCCCCCCCACCCCCCCCCCCCCCCACCCCCCCCCCCCCCCACCCCCCCCCCCCCCCACCCCCCCCCCCCCCCACCCCCCCCCCCCCCCACCCCCCCCCCCCCCCACCCCCCCCCCCCCCCACCCCCCCCCCCCCCCACCCCCCCCCCCCCCCACCCCCCCCCCCCCCCACCCCCCCCCCCCCCCACCCCCCCCCCCCCCCACCCCCCCCCCCCCCCACCCCCCCCCCCCCCCACCCCCCCCCCCCCCCACCCCCCCCCCCCCCCACCCCCCCCCCCCCCCACCCCCCCCCCCCCCCACCCCCCCCCCCCCCCACCCCCCCCCCCCCCCACCCCCCCCCCCCCCCACCCCCCCCCCCCCCCACCCCCCCCCCCCCCCACCCCCCCCCCCCCCCACCCCCCCCCCCCCCCACCCCCCCCCCCCCCCACCCCCCCCCCCCCCCACCCCCCCCCCCCCCCACCCCCCCCCCCCCCCACCCCCCCCCCCCCCCACCCCCCCCCCCCCCCACCCCCCCCCCCCCCCACCCCCCCCCCCCCCCACCCCCCCCCCCCCCCACCCCCCCCCCCCCCCACCCCCCCCCCCCCCCACCCCCCCCCCCCCCCACCCCCCCCCCCCCCCACCCCCCCCCCCCCCCACCCCCCCCCCCCCCCACCCCCCCCCCCCCCCACCCCCCCCCCCCCCCACCCCCCCCCCCCCCCACCCCCCCCCCCCCCCACCCCCCCCCCCCCCCACCCCCCCCCCCCCCCACCCCCCCCCCCCCCCACCCCCCCCCCCCCCCACCCCCCCCCCCCCCCACCCCCCCCCCCCCCCACCCCCCCCCCCCCCCACCCCCCCCCCCCCCCACCCCCCCCCCCCCCCACCCCCCCCCCCCCCCACCCCCCCCCCCCCCCACCCCCCCCCCCCCCCACCCCCCCCCCCCCCCACCCCCCCCCCCCCCCACCCCCCCCCCCCCCCACCCCCCCCCCCCCCCACCCCCCCCCCCCCCCACCCCCCCCCCCCCCCACCCCCCCCCCCCCCCACCCCCCCCCCCCCCCACCCCCCCCCCCCCCCACCCCCCCCCCCCCCCACCCCCCCCCCCCCCCACCCCCCCCCCCCCCCACCCCCCCCCCCCCCCACCCCCCCCCCCCCCCACCCCCCCCCCCCCCCACCCCCCCCCCCCCCCACCCCCCCCCCCCCCCACCCCCCCCCCCCCCCACCCCCCCCCCCCCCCACCCCCCCCCCCCCCCACCCCCCCCCCCCCCCACCCCCCCCCCCCCCCACCCCCCCCCCCCCCCACCCCCCCCCCCCCCCACCCCCCCCCCCCCCCACCCCCCCCCCCCCCCACCCCCCCCCCCCCCCACCCCCCCCCCCCCCCACCCCCCCCCCCCCCCACCCCCCCCCCCCCCCACCCCCCCCCCCCCCCACCCCCCCCCCCCCCCACCCCCCCCCCCCCCCACCCCCCCCCCCCCCCACCCCCCCCCCCCCCCACCCCCCCCCCCCCCCACCCCCCCCCCCCCCCACCCCCCCCCCCCCCCACCCCCCCCCCCCCCCACCCCCCCCCCCCCCCACCCCCCCCCCCCCCCACCCCCCCCCCCCCCCACCCCCCCCCCCCCCCACCCCCCCCCCCCCCCACCCCCCCCCCCCCCCACCCCCCCCCCCCCCCACCCCCCCCCCCCCCCACCCCCCCCCCCCCCCACCCCCCCCCCCCCCCACCCCCCCCCCCCCCCACCCCCCCCCCCCCCCACCCCCCCCCCCCCCCACCCCCCCCCCCCCCCACCCCCCCCCCCCCCCACCCCCCCCCCCCCCCACCCCCCCCCCCCCCCACCCCCCCCCCCCCCCACCCCCCCCCCCCCCCACCCCCCCCCCCCCCCACCCCCCCCCCCCCCCACCCCCCCCCCCCCCCACCCCCCCCCCCCCCCACCCCCCCCCCCCCCCACCCCCCCCCCCCCCCACCCCCCCCCCCCCCCACCCCCCCCCCCCCCCACCCCCCCCCCCCCCCACCCCCCCCCCCCCCCACCCCCCCCCCCCCCCACCCCCCCCCCCCCCCACCCCCCCCCCCCCCCACCCCCCCCCCCCCCCACCCCCCCCCCCCCCCACCCCCCCCCCCCCCCACCCCCCCCCCCCCCCACCCCCCCCCCCCCCCACCCCCCCCCCCCCCCACCCCCCCCCCCCCCCACCCCCCCCCCCCCCCACCCCCCCCCCCCCCCACCCCCCCCCCCCCCCACCCCCCCCCCCCCCCACCCCCCCCCCCCCCCACCCCCCCCCCCCCCCACCCCCCCCCCCCCCCACCCCCCCCCCCCCCCACCCCCCCCCCCCCCCACCCCCCCCCCCCCCCACCCCCCCCCCCCCCCACCCCCCCCCCCCCCCACCCCCCCCCCCCCCCACCCCCCCCCCCCCCCACCCCCCCCCCCCCCCACCCCCCCCCCCCCCCACCCCCCCCCCCCCCCACCCCCCCCCCCCCCCACCCCCCCCCCCCCCCACCCCCCCCCCCCCCCACCCCCCCCCCCCCCCACCCCCCCCCCCCCCCACCCCCCCCCCCCCCCACCCCCCCCCCCCCCCACCCCCCCCCCCCCCCACCCCCCCCCCCCCCCACCCCCCCCCCCCCCCACCCCCCCCCCCCCCCACCCCCCCCCCCCCCCACCCCCCCCCCCCCCCACCCCCCCCCCCCCCCACCCCCCCCCCCCCCCACCCCCCCCCCCCCCCACCCCCCCCCCCCCCCACCCCCCCCCCCCCCCACCCCCCCCCCCCCCCACCCCCCCCCCCCCCCACCCCCCCCCCCCCCCACCCCCCCCCCCCCCCACCCCCCCCCCCCCCCACCCCCCCCCCCCCCCACCCCCCCCCCCCCCCACCCCCCCCCCCCCCCACCCCCCCCCCCCCCCACCCCCCCCCCCCCCCACCCCCCCCCCCCCCCACCCCCCCCCCCCCCCACCCCCCCCCCCCCCCACCCCCCCCCCCCCCCACCCCCCCCCCCCCCCACCCCCCCCCCCCCCCACCCCCCCCCCCCCCCACCCCCCCCCCCCCCCACCCCCCCCCCCCCCCACCCCCCCCCCCCCCCACCCCCCCCCCCCCCCACCCCCCCCCCCCCCCACCCCCCCCCCCCCCCACCCCCCCCCCCCCCCACCCCCCCCCCCCCCCACCCCCCCCCCCCCCCACCCCCCCCCCCCCCCACCCCCCCCCCCCCCCACCCCCCCCCCCCCCCACCCCCCCCCCCCCCCACCCCCCCCCCCCCCCACCCCCCCCCCCCCCCACCCCCCCCCCCCCCCACCCCCCCCCCCCCCCACCCCCCCCCCCCCCCACCCCCCCCCCCCCCCACCCCCCCCCCCCCCCACCCCCCCCCCCCCCCACCCCCCCCCCCCCCCACCCCCCCCCCCCCCCACCCCCCCCCCCCCCCACCCCCCCCCCCCCCCACCCCCCCCCCCCCCCACCCCCCCCCCCCCCCACCCCCCCCCCCCCCCACCCCCCCCCCCCCCCACCCCCCCCCCCCCCCACCCCCCCCCCCCCCCACCCCCCCCCCCCCCCACCCCCCCCCCCCCCCACCCCCCCCCCCCCCCACCCCCCCCCCCCCCCACCCCCCCCCCCCCCCACCCCCCCCCCCCCCCACCCCCCCCCCCCCCCACCCCCCCCCCCCCCCACCCCCCCCCCCCCCCACCCCCCCCCCCCCCCACCCCCCCCCCCCCCCACCCCCCCCCCCCCCCACCCCCCCCCCCCCCCACCCCCCCCCCCCCCCACCCCCCCCCCCCCCCACCCCCCCCCCCCCCCACCCCCCCCCCCCCCCACCCCCCCCCCCCCCCACCCCCCCCCCCCCCCACCCCCCCCCCCCCCCACCCCCCCCCCCCCCCACCCCCCCCCCCCCCCACCCCCCCCCCCCCCCACCCCCCCCCCCCCCCACCCCCCCCCCCCCCCACCCCCCCCCCCCCCCACCCCCCCCCCCCCCCACCCCCCCCCCCCCCCACCCCCCCCCCCCCCCACCCCCCCCCCCCCCCACCCCCCCCCCCCCCCACCCCCCCCCCCCCCCACCCCCCCCCCCCCCCACCCCCCCCCCCCCCCACCCCCCCCCCCCCCCACCCCCCCCCCCCCCCACCCCCCCCCCCCCCCACCCCCCCCCCCCCCCACCCCCCCCCCCCCCCACCCCCCCCCCCCCCCACCCCCCCCCCCCCCCACCCCCCCCCCCCCCCACCCCCCCCCCCCCCCACCCCCCCCCCCCCCCACCCCCCCCCCCCCCCACCCCCCCCCCCCCCCACCCCCCCCCCCCCCCACCCCCCCCCCCCCCCACCCCCCCCCCCCCCCACCCCCCCCCCCCCCCACCCCCCCCCCCCCCCACCCCCCCCCCCCCCCACCCCCCCCCCCCCCCACCCCCCCCCCCCCCCACCCCCCCCCCCCCCCACCCCCCCCCCCCCCCACCCCCCCCCCCCCCCACCCCCCCCCCCCCCCACCCCCCCCCCCCCCCACCCCCCCCCCCCCCCACCCCCCCCCCCCCCCACCCCCCCCCCCCCCCACCCCCCCCCCCCCCCACCCCCCCCCCCCCCCACCCCCCCCCCCCCCCACCCCCCCCCCCCCCCACCCCCCCCCCCCCCCACCCCCCCCCCCCCCCACCCCCCCCCCCCCCCACCCCCCCCCCCCCCCACCCCCCCCCCCCCCCACCCCCCCCCCCCCCCACCCCCCCCCCCCCCCACCCCCCCCCCCCCCCACCCCCCCCCCCCCCCACCCCCCCCCCCCCCCACCCCCCCCCCCCCCCACCCCCCCCCCCCCCCACCCCCCCCCCCCCCCACCCCCCCCCCCCCCCACCCCCCCCCCCCCCCACCCCCCCCCCCCCCCACCCCCCCCCCCCCCCACCCCCCCCCCCCCCCACCCCCCCCCCCCCCCACCCCCCCCCCCCCCCACCCCCCCCCCCCCCCACCCCCCCCCCCCCCCACCCCCCCCCCCCCCCACCCCCCCCCCCCCCCACCCCCCCCCCCCCCCACCCCCCCCCCCCCCCACCCCCCCCCCCCCCCACCCCCCCCCCCCCCCACCCCCCCCCCCCCCCACCCCCCCCCCCCCCCACCCCCCCCCCCCCCCACCCCCCCCCCCCCCCACCCCCCCCCCCCCCCACCCCCCCCCCCCCCCACCCCCCCCCCCCCCCACCCCCCCCCCCCCCCACCCCCCCCCCCCCCCACCCCCCCCCCCCCCCACCCCCCCCCCCCCCCACCCCCCCCCCCCCCCACCCCCCCCCCCCCCCACCCCCCCCCCCCCCCACCCCCCCCCCCCCCCACCCCCCCCCCCCCCCACCCCCCCCCCCCCCCACCCCCCCCCCCCCCCACCCCCCCCCCCCCCCACCCCCCCCCCCCCCCACCCCCCCCCCCCCCCACCCCCCCCCCCCCCCACCCCCCCCCCCCCCCACCCCCCCCCCCCCCCACCCCCCCCCCCCCCCACCCCCCCCCCCCCCCACCCCCCCCCCCCCCCACCCCCCCCCCCCCCCACCCCCCCCCCCCCCCACCCCCCCCCCCCCCCACCCCCCCCCCCCCCCACCCCCCCCCCCCCCCACCCCCCCCCCCCCCCACCCCCCCCCCCCCCCACCCCCCCCCCCCCCCACCCCCCCCCCCCCCCACCCCCCCCCCCCCCCACCCCCCCCCCCCCCCACCCCCCCCCCCCCCCACCCCCCCCCCCCCCCACCCCCCCCCCCCCCCACCCCCCCCCCCCCCCACCCCCCCCCCCCCCCACCCCCCCCCCCCCCCACCCCCCCCCCCCCCCACCCCCCCCCCCCCCCACCCCCCCCCCCCCCCACCCCCCCCCCCCCCCACCCCCCCCCCCCCCCACCCCCCCCCCCCCCCACCCCCCCCCCCCCCCACCCCCCCCCCCCCCCACCCCCCCCCCCCCCCACCCCCCCCCCCCCCCACCCCCCCCCCCCCCCACCCCCCCCCCCCCCCACCCCCCCCCCCCCCCACCCCCCCCCCCCCCCACCCCCCCCCCCCCCCACCCCCCCCCCCCCCCACCCCCCCCCCCCCCCACCCCCCCCCCCCCCCACCCCCCCCCCCCCCCACCCCCCCCCCCCCCCACCCCCCCCCCCCCCCACCCCCCCCCCCCCCCACCCCCCCCCCCCCCCACCCCCCCCCCCCCCCACCCCCCCCCCCCCCCACCCCCCCCCCCCCCCACCCCCCCCCCCCCCCACCCCCCCCCCCCCCCACCCCCCCCCCCCCCCACCCCCCCCCCCCCCCACCCCCCCCCCCCCCCACCCCCCCCCCCCCCCACCCCCCCCCCCCCCCACCCCCCCCCCCCCCCACCCCCCCCCCCCCCCACCCCCCCCCCCCCCCACCCCCCCCCCCCCCCACCCCCCCCCCCCCCCACCCCCCCCCCCCCCCACCCCCCCCCCCCCCCACCCCCCCCCCCCCCCACCCCCCCCCCCCCCCACCCCCCCCCCCCCCCACCCCCCCCCCCCCCCACCCCCCCCCCCCCCCACCCCCCCCCCCCCCCACCCCCCCCCCCCCCCACCCCCCCCCCCCCCCACCCCCCCCCCCCCCCACCCCCCCCCCCCCCCACCCCCCCCCCCCCCCACCCCCCCCCCCCCCCACCCCCCCCCCCCCCCACCCCCCCCCCCCCCCACCCCCCCCCCCCCCCACCCCCCCCCCCCCCCACCCCCCCCCCCCCCCACCCCCCCCCCCCCCCACCCCCCCCCCCCCCCACCCCCCCCCCCCCCCACCCCCCCCCCCCCCCACCCCCCCCCCCCCCCACCCCCCCCCCCCCCCACCCCCCCCCCCCCCCACCCCCCCCCCCCCCCACCCCCCCCCCCCCCCACCCCCCCCCCCCCCCACCCCCCCCCCCCCCCACCCCCCCCCCCCCCCACCCCCCCCCCCCCCCACCCCCCCCCCCCCCCACCCCCCCCCCCCCCCACCCCCCCCCCCCCCCACCCCCCCCCCCCCCCACCCCCCCCCCCCCCCACCCCCCCCCCCCCCCACCCCCCCCCCCCCCCACCCCCCCCCCCCCCCACCCCCCCCCCCCCCCACCCCCCCCCCCCCCCACCCCCCCCCCCCCCCACCCCCCCCCCCCCCCACCCCCCCCCCCCCCCACCCCCCCCCCCCCCCACCCCCCCCCCCCCCCACCCCCCCCCCCCCCCACCCCCCCCCCCCCCCACCCCCCCCCCCCCCCACCCCCCCCCCCCCCCACCCCCCCCCCCCCCCACCCCCCCCCCCCCCCACCCCCCCCCCCCCCCACCCCCCCCCCCCCCCACCCCCCCCCCCCCCCACCCCCCCCCCCCCCCACCCCCCCCCCCCCCCACCCCCCCCCCCCCCCACCCCCCCCCCCCCCCACCCCCCCCCCCCCCCACCCCCCCCCCCCCCCACCCCCCCCCCCCCCCACCCCCCCCCCCCCCCACCCCCCCCCCCCCCCACCCCCCCCCCCCCCCACCCCCCCCCCCCCCCACCCCCCCCCCCCCCCACCCCCCCCCCCCCCCACCCCCCCCCCCCCCCACCCCCCCCCCCCCCCACCCCCCCCCCCCCCCACCCCCCCCCCCCCCCACCCCCCCCCCCCCCCACCCCCCCCCCCCCCCACCCCCCCCCCCCCCCACCCCCCCCCCCCCCCACCCCCCCCCCCCCCCACCCCCCCCCCCCCCCACCCCCCCCCCCCCCCACCCCCCCCCCCCCCCACCCCCCCCCCCCCCCACCCCCCCCCCCCCCCACCCCCCCCCCCCCCCACCCCCCCCCCCCCCCACCCCCCCCCCCCCCCACCCCCCCCCCCCCCCACCCCCCCCCCCCCCCACCCCCCCCCCCCCCCACCCCCCCCCCCCCCCACCCCCCCCCCCCCCCACCCCCCCCCCCCCCCACCCCCCCCCCCCCCCACCCCCCCCCCCCCCCACCCCCCCCCCCCCCCACCCCCCCCCCCCCCCACCCCCCCCCCCCCCCACCCCCCCCCCCCCCCACCCCCCCCCCCCCCCACCCCCCCCCCCCCCCACCCCCCCCCCCCCCCACCCCCCCCCCCCCCCACCCCCCCCCCCCCCCACCCCCCCCCCCCCCCACCCCCCCCCCCCCCCACCCCCCCCCCCCCCCACCCCCCCCCCCCCCCACCCCCCCCCCCCCCCACCCCCCCCCCCCCCCACCCCCCCCCCCCCCCACCCCCCCCCCCCCCCACCCCCCCCCCCCCCCACCCCCCCCCCCCCCCACCCCCCCCCCCCCCCACCCCCCCCCCCCCCCACCCCCCCCCCCCCCCACCCCCCCCCCCCCCCACCCCCCCCCCCCCCCACCCCCCCCCCCCCCCACCCCCCCCCCCCCCCACCCCCCCCCCCCCCCACCCCCCCCCCCCCCCACCCCCCCCCCCCCCCACCCCCCCCCCCCCCCACCCCCCCCCCCCCCCACCCCCCCCCCCCCCCACCCCCCCCCCCCCCCACCCCCCCCCCCCCCCACCCCCCCCCCCCCCCACCCCCCCCCCCCCCCACCCCCCCCCCCCCCCACCCCCCCCCCCCCCCACCCCCCCCCCCCCCCACCCCCCCCCCCCCCCACCCCCCCCCCCCCCCACCCCCCCCCCCCCCCACCCCCCCCCCCCCCCACCCCCCCCCCCCCCCACCCCCCCCCCCCCCCACCCCCCCCCCCCCCCACCCCCCCCCCCCCCCACCCCCCCCCCCCCCCACCCCCCCCCCCCCCCACCCCCCCCCCCCCCCACCCCCCCCCCCCCCCACCCCCCCCCCCCCCCACCCCCCCCCCCCCCCACCCCCCCCCCCCCCCACCCCCCCCCCCCCCCACCCCCCCCCCCCCCCACCCCCCCCCCCCCCCACCCCCCCCCCCCCCCACCCCCCCCCCCCCCCACCCCCCCCCCCCCCCACCCCCCCCCCCCCCCACCCCCCCCCCCCCCCACCCCCCCCCCCCCCCACCCCCCCCCCCCCCCACCCCCCCCCCCCCCCACCCCCCCCCCCCCCCACCCCCCCCCCCCCCCACCCCCCCCCCCCCCCACCCCCCCCCCCCCCCACCCCCCCCCCCCCCCACCCCCCCCCCCCCCCACCCCCCCCCCCCCCCACCCCCCCCCCCCCCCACCCCCCCCCCCCCCCACCCCCCCCCCCCCCCACCCCCCCCCCCCCCCACCCCCCCCCCCCCCCACCCCCCCCCCCCCCCACCCCCCCCCCCCCCCACCCCCCCCCCCCCCCACCCCCCCCCCCCCCCACCCCCCCCCCCCCCCACCCCCCCCCCCCCCCACCCCCCCCCCCCCCCACCCCCCCCCCCCCCCACCCCCCCCCCCCCCCACCCCCCCCCCCCCCCACCCCCCCCCCCCCCCACCCCCCCCCCCCCCCACCCCCCCCCCCCCCCACCCCCCCCCCCCCCCACCCCCCCCCCCCCCCACCCCCCCCCCCCCCCACCCCCCCCCCCCCCCACCCCCCCCCCCCCCCACCCCCCCCCCCCCCCACCCCCCCCCCCCCCCACCCCCCCCCCCCCCCACCCCCCCCCCCCCCCACCCCCCCCCCCCCCCACCCCCCCCCCCCCCCACCCCCCCCCCCCCCCACCCCCCCCCCCCCCCACCCCCCCCCCCCCCCACCCCCCCCCCCCCCCACCCCCCCCCCCCCCCACCCCCCCCCCCCCCCACCCCCCCCCCCCCCCACCCCCCCCCCCCCCCACCCCCCCCCCCCCCCACCCCCCCCCCCCCCCACCCCCCCCCCCCCCCACCCCCCCCCCCCCCCACCCCCCCCCCCCCCCACCCCCCCCCCCCCCCACCCCCCCCCCCCCCCACCCCCCCCCCCCCCCACCCCCCCCCCCCCCCACCCCCCCCCCCCCCCACCCCCCCCCCCCCCCACCCCCCCCCCCCCCCACCCCCCCCCCCCCCCACCCCCCCCCCCCCCCACCCCCCCCCCCCCCCACCCCCCCCCCCCCCCACCCCCCCCCCCCCCCACCCCCCCCCCCCCCCACCCCCCCCCCCCCCCACCCCCCCCCCCCCCCACCCCCCCCCCCCCCCACCCCCCCCCCCCCCCACCCCCCCCCCCCCCCACCCCCCCCCCCCCCCACCCCCCCCCCCCCCCACCCCCCCCCCCCCCCACCCCCCCCCCCCCCCACCCCCCCCCCCCCCCACCCCCCCCCCCCCCCACCCCCCCCCCCCCCCACCCCCCCCCCCCCCCACCCCCCCCCCCCCCCACCCCCCCCCCCCCCCACCCCCCCCCCCCCCCACCCCCCCCCCCCCCCACCCCCCCCCCCCCCCACCCCCCCCCCCCCCCACCCCATGTGATACACCTCTGAAGATGCCAGCCACAGATGCAGGCAAAGCATTAGGAACAAGATCCACCAGACCACGGCCACACAGCCTAGAAAACGCACCAGAACCAACGAACAACTGGTTGTTTACAAGCACCATTTTGACAACCGGTTCTGCTGAAGTGGTGCGAACCTGCTGAATCCCACCACTGGTCCTAGGCTTATATCTTTGTTTGGGACCTGGGGTAGCTCTCAGCACACTTGGCAGTAAGGCATACAGTAATCCAGTGTGAGTTGTTAAATAGCATTTTATTTTGGCTTGGGAAATCAAGGCTGTAGTTCCCACTGAGCTAAGAAGCTCACTGGATTTTAATATTTTAGTCCAAATCCAAATCCAAAACCTTTATTAGGCATAAAACCGGTGAGTGTCATGAATTCCAAAAACAGTAAAAAGATCATTATTACACAACTTGCAGTACACAGAGTAAAAATGTAGCAACAGCTTCAGAGATTTCAGCATTAGAGTTATTTAGAAGCTTAGCCATTTTTACCTTATCAGAAAGAAGCATAAATCCTGTTGGTAGTACAGTTCTCAAATCAGTTCTGAAGTTGTTATATTTTGAACAGTGAAGCAGAATATGAGAACGTGAAAGCTTCTCGGCCTTTTGGCTAAGATCAAGTGTATAATATTTTAGTATTCTATTGTATTTTAGTTTTTGTAGTTGTGGGATCTGTTATTTGGGAGTTAGATGGTATATTTTAATTAACAGTTTCATGTTTTATTGTTTACTGCATTGGACACTGTGATGACCTACCTTTTCAGAACCCTCTTACTGATGTCAGCCACAGGGGTGGGTGGGGTTTTTTAATGGGTTTTTAATGGACTTTATGTATTGTTTCAGCTTTGTTTTTATTTTGATGTTAACTTTGTACGTTTTAATGGGGTTTCATCTCCATTTGTTAGCTGCCCTGAGACGACGGTACAGGGTGGGGTACAGATTGCAGAAATAAAATAATAAATAACTAAATTAGGAAGAAGAACAAGAAGAAAAGAGTTTCTCTACTTTCTCTACTGTAAGGAGCCTCCTTCCCTTCCTCTCCCCACAACAGGTACCTTGTGAGGCAGGTGATGCTAAGAGAGTCCTGAGAGAACTGTGATTGGTCCAAGGTTACCCAGCAGGCTTCATGTGGAAGAGTGGGAAATCCAACCCAGTTCTGCAGATCAGAGTCCCTCGCTCTTAACTATATCATGCTGAGTCCTAGTTACACGCTGCTTACACACTCAGCTACTTTTCTTCACAGGGACTTTGTGAGAACAAAATAAAAGAGCTCCATACAAGGGATGCTGAGAGGTTCCTGATGAACGTGGCCACAAGCCAAATGTGACAGGTTTGCCTGCCGTGTTGTACATACCTGTTGAATTGGCTCATCCCAGTCTCCTCTCTGCTCAGTTAGACCCCCAAACCTGGTGACCTACGGCCAGCCACACACTCTCAGCCTAACCTACTCCATAAGGTTGTTGTGAAGATAAAATGGAAGAGAGTAGAATGATATAAACAGCGGTGGTCCACATCAGAGAGGAAGGAAGGGCATAAATAAACAAACAGAAATGAATCACAGGTAGCTGCTTAAGGCACCGATATGGAACCCACAGCACATCCATGAAAACAGCTCAGGTTCAGTGGTAGACTGGTATAAAGGTGGAGCCCAGAAGAGGCGTATTCAGCTATGATATAGAGAGAAAAATGGGGAGGAGCACTTGACTTTTCTTTTTCTGCCCCTTGTTGTTAAACAGCACTGGGAGCTCGGAAAAGCCCCGAAACTCCCTGCCACCGGAAAACCCCATAGGTCTTAAGAACATAAGAACTAGCCTGCTGGATCAGACCAGAGTCCACTAGTCTTTTGATGACCCCGCACCCGGGCGCGCGCCAGAGATGCCGTGCGCTGAGAGTCCACTAGTCCAGCACTCTGCTACTCGCAGTGGCCCACCAGGTGCCTTTGGGAGCTCAGGTGTAGGATGTGAAAGCAATGGCCTTCTGCTGCTGCTGCTTCTCCCAAGCACCTGGTCTGCTAAGGCATTTGCAATCTGAGATCAAGGAGGATCAAGATTGGTAGCCATAGATCGACTTCTCCTCCATAAATCTGTCCAAGCCTCTGGAACCAGCAGAGAAGAGAAGCAGTGGAGGAGAGGAGTGGGCCAGAAAGGGCTGAGTGAGCTCTGGTTTTTCTTTTTCAGAGAGCTTTTCTCAAAGCCACATCTTTTAAACAGTGTATTTTAAACATATGCCACCAAAGGTTTAAAGGGCATATGCCACCAAAGGAAAGCATAAGCCCCAAAACCAGTGCACCTAAAACTGGGAGGGAGCTGACTGACATCAGGAACACCCTTCCTTGCCCAGCCCCCCCATTGGCATCTGAGCAGGACGCCAGTGCGGCCCCAACATAGCCCCACCATAGCCTAGATTTCTGGGTTTGGTGGTGGTATTGTGGGATACACGGCGGCTGGCACATTTGCCCCCTCCGCCAGGGTTCATGTCCTGGGGAGGGCAAATGGCCGGCATGAGGTCACACTGTTTCCAGGAGCCCTTTCAGCATCTGTCCTTTGGATGAGGCTGAAAAAGTAGTCTTTGATCTGACTCGGATGGCTCAGGCTAGTCTGATCTTGCCACATTTCAGAAGCTAAGCAGGGTCAGTCCTGGTTAGCCCTTGGATGGGAGACACCATCGATGTCCAGAGTTGATATGCAGAGACAGGTAATTGCAAACCACTTCTGTCTAGCTTCACCACAATGACCCTTTCCCCACTTACCTTAAGCCCTGCACTACTCTCCTCAAGTAGCGTGGGGTCCCCTGGCACTCCCCACTACAGGGGCGGCGACAACGCAGCCGCCCCGACGCTGCCACTCTCGCGCCCCCTCAGTGCATGGCATCCCTGGCACTCCTTGAAACAGCGCCTTTTGATGACCCCGCACCCGGGCGCGCGCCAGAGATGCCGTGCGCTGAGAGTAGCGCGCAGCAAAGGGCAGCAAAGGTAAGTGGGGAAATGCCCAATGATGCAATAACACTGCATGAACATGGAAGTAGCCATTTTAAGTGCTACTTTCAAAGAATCAGCTCTCAGAGTGTTTGCATTAATTGCACATATGGAAGAATAACATTAAATTATTAATTCCTATATACAATTAACACAAAATAACCTGAGTTAGATAGATATATAGATACACACATCCACACACACACACACAGTTTTAAACTTCCAATGAGGAAAAAAGTGCAAATACTGAATGTTTAACTATCTTGAGTTGCATGCTTTTAAGTAATGGAAAAGGAACTTATTTATCTCCTGTGTTGGGGTTTGGAGTCATGTGTCTTTTGTGATAAAGAATCATAAAGATGTGCCTTGATATATGTTGGAGAGTCATAAATATTAAAGAAGCTATTAAAAACCTTAGCGATGAAACTCGACTCATCAACATTAACTATACAGGGAAGATTGAGTTACATTTAGACTGAGGAAAGGGACATATTCAGTAGCCAGGAAGCTGATGGGGTTCCTCGGACATCTATCTTACCTAATGCATTCCCCATCCTTCTTTATGAGAATAAACGTGATATGAATTATAAGGAAGTGTCAGAAGAATTAGTCATCATGATGATAATTGAAAGCAGCGGGCTTCAGTCCCGGAATCTCGTCGTCAAAGGCTTCCACTCCTTTGGAGCAATAAAAGCAAGAAACCGGATTTATGAAAATCTGAAATTCTAAAGAAGGAATATTGAAACGGAACAACTCTAAGCTGTTCAACCCAGCAAGTCGGTGCCGCCACAGATATGTGTCTGGGTTTGTACTGGTGCACTCATGTAAGAGTTGGATCCAAACTAAACTTACCATTGGCAGAATGGAACTTTCCCTCCTCCCCTCTTTAACTACAGCAAACCGATCTCCACAAATTGCTATTCCTGGAAGATAGCTGACCTGAAAAACATCACGAGGAATAGGGTGCAGCAGGAAGGGGAATTGGTGGAAATTGCCAGTTTAGCCTGGATCCAACCACTGTTTGGCTTCCTAAAGGCACCTGGTTGGCCACTGTGTGAACAGACTGCTGGACTGGATGGGCCTTGGCCTCAGCCCAGTGGCGTAGCGCCGACGGGACAAGGGGGCATGATGCACCAGACACGTGCCAGTGCGGGGGCGTGGCTGGTGCATGGCGGGGGCGTTCTGGGGCATTCTGGGGTGGGCAGGGGTGTGGCGGGGTGCAGGGGGTGTTCGTTCCCCAGGCGCAGTTCCCCCTCGCTCTGGCCCTATCTGAACCAGCCAGGCTTTTCTGATGTTCTTATCTGTTTTGTCATTCTTCCCTCTGCATTGAAACAGAATATTAGGCAGATATTATTTTGAATTTCTGTTTCGGCACCAAAATCGCCAAAATACAGCATGGTGTATTGGTTAAGAGCAGGTGGATTCTAATCTGGAAAACCGGGTTTGATTCCCCACTCCTCCACTTGAGTGGCAGAGGCTTATCTGGTGAACCAGATGTGTTTCCGCACTCCTACATTTTTACTGGGTGGCCTTGGGCTAGGCACAGTTCTTCGGAACTCTCTCAGCCCCACCTACCTCAGTTTGGATCCATCTCAGAGATCCAGGATTAAACTCCCAGACAATTTTCTTCCCTAATTTAGTTTCTATGTCCTGTAGTTGGCCTTCTATAGCAACTGGCTGGCCACTGTGTGAGACAGGATGTTGGACTAGTTGGACCACTGGACTGAGCCAGCAGGGCTCTCCTAATGTTTTTACCTCTTTAATGGACTTAGAGGGCAGTAATTTTGCTTAGAATTGCACCGCAGTTTACCAGTAAGGCTCATGGCAACTTTATACAGCAGCAAACTTGGATCTGATATCAAGTGTGCACCACTGGCGTTCCTGCCTAGGGACAGGGGGTACCCTATGTCCCCGGGCGCCCCCCATTTGGTCACGCGGGGGGCACCAACATTTCAGGGTCGTTTGTGTCTTTTTAAAATTTTAAGTGTTTTTTCACGTTCTGGCCTGCAGGGGGCGCATTTTTAAGGCTAGCGGCACCAAAATTTCAGGGTACCATCCAGAGACTGTCCCGATGATACCAACCATGATGTTTGGTTCAGGGGAAGCAAAGTTATGGACCCCCAAAGGGGGTGCCCCATCCCCATTGTTTTCAATGGGAGCTAACCTGAGAAGGGGGCTACCCCATTTGAGGGACCATAACTTTGGCCCCCCTGAACATAACTTCACCAAACTTGGGTGGCATCATAATAATAGTTAGCAGATGATACCCTGAAAATTTGGTGTCACTAGCTTTAAAAATACCCCTTCCAGGCACCCCAAGAAATTTGCCCAGGATTCTTTGTTTTGCAGTGACTTTGCTCCATTGTAGCCAATGGGGAATTTCTGAGTGTGTAGGCAGGCTGCACATTTTTGAAGATAGAGGCACCAGACTTTCAGGGTGGCTCCAGGAGGGCAAATTTTGGGCAAATTTCTTGGGGCGCCTGGAAGGGATGTATTTTTAAAGCTAGTGACACCAAAATTTCAGGGTATCATCTGTTAACTATTCTTATGATGCCACCCAAGTTTGGTGAAGTTATGTTCAGGGGGACCAAAGTTATGGTTCCTCAAATGGGTAGCCCCCATCTCAGGTTAGCTCCCATTGAAAACAATGGGGATGGGGGCATTCCATTTGGGCATCCATAACTTTGCTGCCCCTGAACCAAACATTGCCAAATCCTTCGAATTGGTATCATCAGGGCAGTCTCTGGATGATGCTCCCTGAAATCATGGTACTGCTAGCTTTAAAAAATGCGCTCCCTGCAGGTTGAACTAAACACTAAAAATACCCCCCCAAATTACCCAAAATACCTTGCATTCCTCAAGCATTTCGTTTCATATTTTTGAGCAGGACATAATCGGACACTTTTTGTCCGAATGTGCCTAAGTATTTGCCCAGATTCCAGCCGAATTCTGCTATTTGTTTCATCTGAATCTCCAACCCTCAAAAGTGATGCTGTTTCAGGGTGGGGGAGAATTCATTTCAAACAGCATCACTTTCAATTTTGTTTTAACCGGGGACCCCAGATTCTCCCTTTAAGGTGGATTTAAAAGAAGAATCTGAGCTCCCTAGTTTAAACACAATTGAAAGTGATGCTGTTTGGGGGTGGATTCCACTGGAGGTGTTTTGTGAGAGATCATGCTGACATTTGTTTGGTAAATGTTTTGCTGGGGGTGATTTGTGAGAGATTTACATGCTTAATACCCACTTGCACTGGCTTGGAGTTGTTTCTCAGGCTAACAACCTACCTCATAGGGTTGTTGTGATTAGGAAATTAGGAAAAGAGTTGGTGGGGAGAGAGCCATGTATGTTTTTCTGGGAGTGGGAGGTGTTTTGTGAGCTGGTACAAAAAATCATTGTTTGGTCATGGTGGGGGAGGGTGGCCGCCCATACGCTGGGTGGGGGGGGGCGCCAAACTCAGGTTTTGTCCCCGGGCGCCAGTTTGCCTAGGTACGCCCCTGGTGTGCACTCTAAGAGGAGCTAGAACCAACAATGGTCATAACAAATATGATGCATTGAGATTTTCTGTGCCTAACAGTACAACTGGTTGTTGTGGGTTTTCCAGGCTGTGTGGCCATGGTCTGGTAGATCTTGTCCCTAATGTTTCACCTGGACACCCTTCTCTCTGTGATACCTTCCTCCCCCTTGTTCTCTGTTTGTTTCATTATGTGGCCCATTTTAGTGGGGGGCTTTTGGGTTCCCCCAGGGGGGTTTGGTTTTTGTTCTCGGATGCTGGTTGTATTGCAGTTTATTGGTTTTAATAAGGAGACAGGGCTTATATTATATTTGTACTGGTTTTAACTTTCCCCTGTCTGTATATGCTTATTTGTACACCGCCCTGAGCCCTCTGGGGGAGGGCGGTATAAAAACCCAATCCATCCATCCATCCATCCATCCATCCATCCATCCATCCATCCATCCATCCATCCATCCATCCATCCATCCATCCATCCATCCATCCATCCATCCATCCATCCATCCATCCATCCATCCATCCATCCATCCATCCATCCATCCATCCATCCATCCATCCATCCATCCATCCATCCATCCATACATACATACATACATACATACATATGGCCCCTTACATCTGGGCCATCTGTCACCTAATGGAACTCGCCGTCCCTCCCTCTTGGGGAGAGGACTTTGAAAATGGAGCTGTCGGACGCCACTTATACCTATACTTATATTTGTATTATTACACTTATTATACTTAGCTTTTACTGTTCCTATCGCTGCTTTTAAAGGTTTTTTGCTATTTTATGACTGTATTATGTTTATATGTTGTGCAACGCCCAGAGCCCCTCAGGGATAGGGCGGTATAAAAGTCTAAAGAATAAATAAATAAATAAAAATAAAAATAAAAATAAAAATAAAAATAAAAATAAAAAAAATAAAAATAAAAATAAAAATAAAAATAAAAATAAAAATACATACATACATACATACATACATACATACATACATACATACATACATACATACATACATACATACATCTCTGAAGATGCCAGCCACAGATGCAGGTGAAATATTAGGAACAAGATCTACCAGACCACGGCCGCACAGCCCAGAAAGCCCACAACAACCAGTTGAGTCCAGCCATGAAAGCCTTCGACAATACATCTAATGGTACACTTTAGAATGTAATGTATACAAGTGGTCATATGACACAAATTAAATGGAACCAGGATGGGAGAAGGGGTAGAAAGAACAAAATAATTGTTCCCCCTGAAATACCCTCCTTTTTTAAAAAACTGCAAACAACTCTAGAATATTGCATACTTATTTTGCAATTAATTTCCATATCCATATGCTTTCAATGTCTATACGCAGCTTGCGTTGTTTGACTTTATTTATGACCCATAAATCTACTAATGTGCACAGGAATTCCATTCAGAGATTGCAGTTAAAATCCAGAGCCGTATTTTATCGTGCCAGTCCCTGCTGACATTATCAGGCCAAACTGTCCTTCTCGCTCTCAGATTCACAGAGCGATAAAATATCCGGTGCAATATCCATCAGCATTTTTTTTTAAAAAAAGCATATGGTTTGAGTTGTGAGATGAAAGCTCAGAAGAGTTGGTTTTTATACCCCGCTTTTCTCAACCTTTAAGAAGTCTCAAAATAGCTTACAATCACCTCCCTTTCCTGTCCCCATAACAGACACCTTGTGAAGCAGGTGGGCTGAGAGAGTTCTGAGAGAACCGTGACTAGCCCAAGGTCATCCAGAAGGCTTAATGTGCAGGAGCAGGGAAAACAAACCTAGTTCACCAGATTAGAGTCTGCTATTCATGTGCAGGAGTGAGGGATCAAACCCAGTTCTCCAGATTGAAGCCCACTGCTGTTAACCACTATGCACAATATATAACTTTCCCTCCCATGTACACCCAAGGAAACAGGAGAAGAAAAAACAGCAGTGGAAATTATCGTTTAAAAATCTGGAAAATGTTTCAAAATCAGTATTTTTTCTAATGTTTTCATGAACACAGGTTTTGTCCCTGGTCCCACACTCTTAACACTGCAACAATCTGAACGGAAGTCTTCCAATTCAGTTTAGTTTATTTATACAGGCATTGACAAGGGTACAATAAAATATGAAAAAGCATTGCAATCAAACTAAATAAACCCTAAAAATCACATACATTAAATATTGGATAGAAATTTCTCATCCATTTGGTATTAAAGGGTTAACTTCTGGAACATTTAGTCAGTGGGAGGATCCAAAAAATTTAGTAACAGGTTCCCATGGTGGTGGGATTCAAACTGTGGCGTAGCGCCAATGGGGCAGGGGCGGGGATTTCGGGGGTGGGGCATTCCTGGATGGGGCTGTGGCAAGGACGCAGCCGCTGCGCCAGTCCTTGGGCGGGAAGCGAATGCACGCAGGCGCAGGCTGCCACGCACGCCGGTGCACCTCCTGCTAGACTGCTTCAAGTTCTGTGCGCTACTGCTGAGAGGAGGGGTGTAACTAAGGCAAAAATCACGTGGCAAAATCACCAATTAGTAACCCCCTCTCGGCACACACAAATAATTAGTAACCTACTCTCGGGAACCTGTGAGAACCTGCTGGATCCCACCTCTGCATTTAGTGTTTACAAACTCCCTTTGTTTATATAACTGCATATTATTTCCTAACATTAACATGAAAAAACATTCCGCAAACTAGCTTCTTTGAGAGTCCGGTGTAGCAGACAAGGCCACCTTACTTATGAAATAAAGACAATGAAAGATGTTAAACAGGGGGTTCTTTTGCCCCCCCCCCCCACATTCATTTACTCTATAAATAAGATGTTTTGAACTCTGCATGAAGCTTACCTTCACCCTCCAAACCTGCAGAGCGATTGACTATACAGACTGATCTTTTTTAAAAAAATCACCAATGAAGAGCGAAAGATGGTAACTGTAGTTCTTTTGGATAAGTAAAGCCAGTTTATTGGCTGCAAACATCACCAGTACAGCTAGCGGAATGCCTGATCCCCACAACCAGTTTCATTTCACAGACCCCGTAACTTTTGCTGAGTTCTGACCAAGGCATAGGATCGCTTGCAAAGCCGCCCCATCTTTGCAAGGCTATACCAGGAATGTTTCTTTCGATCACTGCTATTCTTAAAGTAAGCTGCTATTCTTTTTAACAGATGGAGCAGTCAAAGGATCACCCAGAACTATAATCTAGGTCCCCAAGGTATTATTGTAACAGTGTGCCCCTCGTGCACAAAACCTACTAGTGGCATACTAGTTGAGCAAATCAGATTCTAGGGTTACACTCATCTCAAGTTAGGTTGCCAACTTCCGTGTGGGGCCTGGAGGTCTTCCAGAATTACAGCTGATCTCGAGACTTCAGGGATCAGTTCTGATGGAGAAAATTGCTTCTTTGGAGGATGGGATCTATGGCATTATACCCCCTTCAGTTCCCCAAACCTTACCCTCTCCAAGCTCTTTCCAAATCTCCAAGAATTTCTCAACTCAGGGTTGGCAGCATTAATGGTCTTACATGCTTTCTCCTCTACCAATATACAACTTGCCTGTAAACTCAGCAGTGGTGTAGGAGCAGCAGTGGCTAATCTGGAGGAACCGGGTTTGATTCCCCACTCTGATGCCTGAGCTGTGGACGCTTATCTGGGGAATTCAGATTAGCCTGTACACTCCCACACACGCCAGCTGGGAAGGGCAAGGAGATTGGAAACCACTTTGAGTCTCCTACAGGAGAGAAATGGGGGGATATAAATCCAAACTCCTCCTCCTCCTCCTCTTCTTCTTCTTCTTCTTCTTCTTCTTCTTCTTCTTCTTCTTCTTCTTCTTCTTCTTCTTCTTCTTCTTCTTTTTTATGTTTTCACATACTGGTATGCGTCAAACTTTTAACCATGCTTTAGATCAGTGGTGGCGAACCTTTGGCACTCCAGATGTTATGGACTACAATTCCCATCAGCCCCTGCCAGCATAGCCAATTGGCCATGCTGGCAGGGGCTGATGGGAACTGTAGTCCATAACATCTGGAGTGCCAAAGGTTCGCCACCACGGCTTTAGATAATTAAACATGATATTTAAAAAAAGCCATGGTTAAGCATTATGTCTGCCTCAAGCCTCTCTCTCTCTCTCTCTCTCTCTCTCTCTCTCTCTCTCTCTCTCTCTGTGTGTGTGTGTGTGTATACCAGTCTCCTTTGTAGAAGTATTAAAATGCACAATAAGCACCAATAAAGATCTGTGTAAACCTCAAAATGTATCTGATGCCAAAAACAGCCGGTCCGGTTGCATCAAACGTTGACGGAATCCACAAAACAGATGGAAACAAATTTGACATCAAGATGATAAACATGGATTATTTGGAGAAAACAACAAACAAAAAAAAAAGAGCAATTCTTCCAGCCGTCTGTTCCCCAAGGCTAATTAATCTGTGATGTGTCGTAAAGATTTCTTAAAAATGGAATTTGAGTATCTCATGAATCAGCACATTTTGAACTCGCCAAGCATCCTGCAGTAAGTGCTCCATGATAGAAGACAAGGTCAAGTAGTAAAGTGAATTAAATGTTATCTTTTCTCCTTGAAGACTACAACATAAAATATCCACTGGAGAAATGACTCAACAAACTCCCAACGAGCTTTTTGATTCACTTCTCTTACAGATACCATATATCGTGCACATATCCACAAAGAACACATAAACGATTGGTGCTATAAAATGCAGCTTCTGTGTAAGAGGAAACTAACATTGGCTTGGAATATAAGTTACTTAGCACATTTTTAAGAACACAATGGTATGTGTATAGAAGAAGAAGAAGAGTTTGGATTTATATCCCCCCTTTCTCTCCTGTAGGAGACTCAAAGGGGCTTACAATCTCCTTGCCCTTCCCCCCTCACAACAAACACCCTGTGAGGTGGGTGGGGCTGAGAGAGCTCCGAGAAGCTGTGACTAGCCCAAGGTCACCCAGCTGATGCGTGTGGGAGTGTACAGGCTAATCTGAATTCCCCAGATAAGACTCCACAGCTCAGGCGGCAAAGCGGGGAATCAAACCCGGTTCCTCCTGATTAGATACACGAGCTCTTAACCACCTATGCCACTGCTGCTCCTACGCCACATGTGTGTGTGTTTGTTAAACATACGCACTCTCCAAGGACTAGGGTCGTTCTGGCTTGAACAGAGCAAATGAATGCTGTAAATGAGTTGATTATTTACATTAAAGATATTTCTCCGACTTTCCCCAAATGCTGAAATCCAACCTGTTTATTGAATCTATTCTTCACAGTGAACCTAGGCTTTGCTAATAATTTGTATATGTCCCCCACACCAACCACAGTGTTTTCCCTAAGAGAGATGCTTACAAGGTTTCCGTGTAACTGCTAGGGCACAGCACCAAGCAGGTTCCACAGCAAGGCTTACCCAAAATTTACCTGGTCCAGTCTCTCAGCAGCAGCCACCACCCCCCCATCACCTTATTGGGTCGCCAGGACCCCCCCCCCCCGGCAACCAGCAGGGCTCAGTGATGATACAGGTGGGCAAGAAAACAATCAGCATTTTCCAGATTCGTGTTTTATTAAACCCATTTTTCATGATCCAATTCTTCAACTCCCTTTTATTGCTGTCTTCTTCATAGTGGGGAAAAAAATACCAACAAGGTATTTTTTCAGAGGGGGGGGGTTCTGGTTCGAGTTTACCGAACTCCCACCTCTGAGAGAGAACTTCTGGCATCACAGAGAGACCTAAGTCGTTGTCATAGCAACAATATCAGTAACACGCTAGCTCACGCCAGAGGTGATGCCATTGTCTCACAAGTAACTCAGTACCAGGGGCGTATCTGCCAGAGGGACATGTGGTGTCACATGTACCCGGGCGAACGCCATCTAATCATGTTGGGGGGGTGGCGGCCCCAGGCTATGCTCGCCAGCTCCAGGTGGTAGACCTGGGCACCTCGCTGGCTCCAGGTGGTAGACCTGGATGCCTCACGGGGGGGGGGGGTTACCCCGGGCTCCATTTTCCTTAGATATGCCCCTGCTTAGGGCAATTTGGTATTTAGCAGAAACTCTATTGTAGCAGCCATTTTCACCATAGAGTTTTTGCCCAAATATCAGAGTATCCCAAATCACTGGTGACACCATGGCATCACGCCCAATGTGCTCTGGAAGTGACATCATCATATCACCAACAACACCAGCCTAGTCATTCCCCCACTGCCACTAAGTGCCCCTGCCAGCCAACAGAGCGGCGGCAAGGGGTAGCAAGTGGGGAGATCATTCTGCTACACCTGGGGCTTCTCCATAATATCATTATAACACTAAACAAAATCTAGGTATCCTTCTGAATAAAGAGAAAGACCTATTGGTTCAATGAAAGGGGCTAACATCTTTTTAAACAAAAGCTAGGACATCAAAGACACAAATCATTATAATGATTTAATGATACTCAATAGATGATTGAATAAAATGTTTCTTGATAGCAAGGAGAATTGGCCACTACTAGGACAGGTACAAGGAAAATCACTATTGCGTGGGTGGAATTGGGAAAATCCAAACTTTTCCACCCACACAGCAGCCAATCACGCTTTAGTGCAATCAACTTTTTCAGGAACGCAGGATTGAGGGAGGCTGGAAAAAATCTGGGGAAAACTCAGGAGCTGCACAAACGTACCACTGGAAGAGGGGGAAGCATAAATTTCCGTCCAGTCACAGCTGACTTATGGCGATCCAGTGAAGTTTTCACAGACATTTCAAGGTGGTTTGTGATTGCCTGTCGCTGCACCCTGGCATTTCTTGGTGGTCTCTCGTCCCTTATCCAAACATGAACAAGGCTGACCCTGCTGATCATGAAAAGTCTGATCCAAGACCCTGGGCTATTCAGGTCATGACAAGGGCTTATTATGCATGCTGAAAAGGTCCATATTACACTGGTGCAGGCTGCAGTCCATTACAATACCAATACCAGGATAAGAGAATCCTTTAGAATGACTCACCTAGAATCATGAAAAGTGTTTGGAGAATTTGGCCAACCTCTTTGCAACTGTCAGGACAGGCTTCGGAGCAGGGTAGCCAGCATTCATCCTTTCCTTCCTTTAGGATTAGCATATCAGGAAATAGCAGTACTGTCGAAGGCTTTCACTGGGGTGCTGTGTGGTTTCCGGGCTGTATGGCCGTGTTCTAGCAGCATTCTCTCCTGACGTTTCGCCTGCATCTGAAGATCCTCTGAAGAGGCCAGCCACAGAGGCAGGCGAAACGTCACGAGAGAATGCTGCTAGAACACGGCCACACAGCCCGGAAACCACACGGCACCCCAATAGCAGTACTGGTTGTGATCTATTAGGCCTCCTAACAGAAGCACGTGAACATAGCACAAAGAATTTGTGTAGATGAACAGCTCCACTACCTGTGTCAATGCATGGGCCCCCTTTAGCATTTTCAGCACAGGAACATAAGAACATAAGAACAAGCCAGCTGGATCAGACCAGAGTCCATCTAGTCCAGCTCTCTGCTACTCGCAGTGGCCCACCAGGTGCCTTTGGGAGTTCACATGTAGGATGTGAAAGCAAAGGAAGAAGTACCGTTGCCACCAAATTTTACAGCCAGCAAAATTTCAATGTGTTTTAAGGGGATCCTGCTTGGACAGGAGACACAAGAAATTTTTGAATACAGCAAAGACCATTGTGACAAGGGAAATTTCTTAGCAGGCTCCACACGTACCTGTCTGTGAACCACAAACATTAATGCTTGTGGTCAGTTAAGCTGTACTGTACAGATTCTTTTTTTTTTCATTCCCCACTTTTTTTCCACCGTAAGGAGTCTCAGATCAGCTTACGATCACATTCCTTACTTCTCCCCAAAAACATGCATCTTGTGAGATAGGCGGGCCTGAGAGAGTTCGGAGAGAACTGTGTCTAGTCCAAGGGCCCCCTCACAAGCTTCATGGGGAAGAGTGGCGAATCAACCTCAGTCAGTGGTGGGATCCAAAAATGTTAGTAACAGGTTCCCATGGTGGTGGGATTCAAACTGTGGCATAGCGCCAATGGGGCTGGGTGGGGCATGACGGGGGTGTGGCCGGGCATTCCGGGGGCGGGGCATTTCTGGGCGGGGCTGTGGCAAGGACGCAGCCGCTGCGCCGGTCCTTGGGCGGGAAACGAATGCACGCAGGTGGCCACGCACGCCGGTGCACCTCCTGCTAGACTGCTTCAAGTTCTGCACGCTACTGCTGAGAGGAGGGCCGTAACTAAGGCAAAAATCGTGTGGCAAAATCACCAATTAGTAACCCCCTCTCGGCACACACAAATAGTTAGTAATCTACTCTCGGGAACCTGTGAGAACCTGCTGGATCCCACCTCTGACCTCAGTTGTCCAGATTAGAGTCCACCACTCTTAGCCATGACTCTCAAATCCAATATAAAACATGAGCGGAATATTTTCCTCAAGAGCTACTGAAGTACAGTTTTGTTAACTGACTGGTTATGCTTGGGGTGACTTCACATTTAACTAAAAGGGAGAGGGGAGCCACTACAACATTGAAACAGCCAATTTTGCATAGTTATCCAAAAGAATATTTAAAACCATTAGAAGTACCTCTGGTCTTTCCCCCCCCCCCCCCCCCCATCTCTAGCATTTCCGGCAACTTCATGTAATTGCTGCTCTCAAGTGAGAATCTTAATGGTGCCCTAATTCTAGGTTGTTAACAACCTGGATTTTTATTCCTTTTTAATCCTGGAGAGGCTGCTGAAAAGGTTTGCACAATGTTTGCACATATTGTAATATAAGCCCAAGGAAAGCAGTTATTAGACATTTGCTTTACGAAACAACAACAAAACGTTTAACTGGCTGCAGGTGGAGCAGTCAAAAGACATGTTGCCTATTTGGCTGGATGTGAACTGTAGCGTCCACCAGGGCTTCGGATGCCTGGCTGGCACTTTCCAATTGTTGTCCTGCATAAAAATTCTCTCTTGTTATTGTCCAAGGAGCAGCAGTGGCGTAGGAGGTTAAGAGCTTGTGTATCTAATCTGGAGGAACCGGGTTTGATTCCCCGCTCTGCCGCCTGAGCTGTGGAGGCTGATCTGGGGAATTCAGATTCGCCTGTGCACTCCCACACACGCCAGCTGGGTGACCTTGGGCTAGTCACAGCTTCTCGGAGCTCTCTCAGCCCCACCTACCTCACAGGATGTTTGTTGTGAGGGGGGAAGGCCAAGGAGATTGTCAGCCCCTTTGAGTCTCCTGCAGAAGAAAAAGGGGGGATATAAATCCAAACACTGCTGCTGCTGCTGCTGCTGCTGCTGCTGCTTCTTCTCCTCCTCCTCCTCCTCCTCCTCCTCCTCCTCCTTCTCTTTCTACGCAGTAGTGCCTCATTCTTTTAAATAGAGGCTTTCCATTTGTGAAAAAAAATGCCTGAGGTGAGGTACTCAAAGATTTAGAAGGAGGGTGTTTCATTTGCTGGGGCTTTTGGCTACGGGAATGGGGATTTACTTGGGGATTATGGTATTATTGATGGTTTTGTTTTAAATTTGACAGTTGCCTTGAACTACAAGGGGAAGGCTGGTATAAATAATTAAATAAGTTAATTGTGGCCCACCAAAGCACTTATAAGTTATCCAGTTGTTTCAGTACCAGGCAGGCACAAAAACAATTGAATAGTTTGTTCAGGTGATTTACATGTTGCCTCTCCAGAGTCCTGATCAAGGTAGCTTACAAGTAACAACAATATCACAAAATCATAACACCCCCCAATACATTATCCATATAAAAACAGAAGAAGTCGGCATCTGCAGAAAGGTCCAGAGAAAGAGAGAGACAGAGACAGAGACAGAGACAGACAGAGAGAGACAGAGAGACACAGAGACAGAGAGAGAGAACAGCACTAGTTCCTTCTATTTACCTTTCCAACATGGTCGGGACCCTTAGCTGATCAAATTATCTATGTATTGAAGGCAAATTAGGGACTCCTTCCCTTGGGTAACATGGACAATAACAAGATCAGGTGCACTCCTTTTTCTAGTCCCATATGTAAGCGATTAGATAGATAGATAGATAGATAGATAGATAGATAGATAGATAGATAGATAGATAGATAGATAGATAGATAGATAGATAGATAGATAGATAGATAGATAGATAGATAGATAGATAGATAGATAGATAGATAGATAGGTAGGTAGGTAGGTAGATAGGTAGATAGGTAGATAGGGAGGGAGGGAGGGAGGGAGGGAGGGAGGGAGGGAGGGAGAGAGAGGGAGGGAGAGAGGGAGAGGGAGAGAGGGAGAGAGGGAGAGAGGGAGAGAAAGAAAGAAAGAAAGAAAGAAAGAAAGAAAGAAAGAAAGAAAGAAAGAAAGAAAGAAAGAAAGAAAGAAAGAAAGAAAGAAGGAAAGAAGGAAAGAAGGAAAGAAGGAAAGAAGGAAAGAAGGAAAGAAGGAAAGAACAAACCCATGGGAATGTATGATCTACATGGTAGATATTCTCTAATACTGGATGGAAAACTTTATTGATGATAACCCCAAAGCATGATTGAGAAAACAAAACTGATGCTAGCCAGAAGGATTTATAATTTCCACCCAGACTTGGATATCCTTCATGACCAAACCGAGCAAATTCATCACTAAAACGGCAGATAATGTAAATCTTGTAAGTGTCATCACACACACTGAATCAATAGATTATAGTTTTGCAGGCATCCTGACACTGAAGTATTGACTGCTTGAGAAACATAACCATACAGTAAATATTATCCATAACGAATTGGCCTGACAGTGCTTGAAACTGGATACCTTCATTATGAGAAGGTAAAAGAAACCACTGGAACACAGGAAATATTCACTTTACTGGGGTAAATCACCATTCAGTGCTAAGACGATAGATTGTAATGTGCTTGATTTTAATTTACAGGTCAGCATGATGACCCAGTGGTTCTTTATGGTATGGGAGTTCTCATGTAGCTTCTCCATCTAAGCTGTTTTGTGCACACCAAGTAACTACTTCCTTTGAACTGAATCAGGGACCCAGCAAATGCACAGATTTTTTTTATCTACACCTAAACACACAAAGATATCTCTCTCTCTCTCTCTCTCTCTCTGTGTGTGTGTGTGTGTGTGTGTGTGTGTGTGAGAGAGAGAGAGAGAGAGAGAGAGAGGCTCATTCTGCACACGCAGAATAATGCACTTTCAAACTGCTTTCAGTGCTCTTTGAAGCTGTGCGGAATGGCAAAATCCACTTGCAAACAGTTGTGAAAGTGGTTTGAAAATGCATTATTTTGCATGTGCAGAAGGGGCCAGAGAGAGAGTGAAGTGCTGTCAAATCACAGCAGACTTGTGGAGACCCCCTCATGGGGTTTTCTAGGCAAAATATATTCAGCGGTGGTTTGCCATAGTTTCCCTCTCCATAAAAATCTTGATATTCCTTAGTAGTGCCCTATCCAAATACTAGCCAGGGCGGACCCGGCTTCCTTGGATCTCTATGTGGAAAGAAAGACGACGAGAGCCCGTATTATGTGGTAGGTAGTGCTGGAGATGGCTGAGCCGTAAAATTCACTGGGTAATTTACAGTAGAGTCCGAAGCAGAATTACACTCTTGAAGTCAGTGGGTTTAGAGAGATGTAATTCTGTTCAGAATGGCACTGTTAGTCACTCTTTCTAAGGGCGAAGAGAAAATCTGATAGCCCTGGGCAAGCCACGCTTAGAGTTTTCTGTAACACATTAATGCATAAAAAGATAGCAACAGGGCTTAAAACTGTTTTGAAAACCAAGCATCTGGGTGAAATGTCAAAAGAGCCCAACCTTTGCAGTGTTCTCTCTGGATAGTTTGTGTAGTCTTATTCCAGCTCCATGTAAAACACAGACATACACTGATTGCTATTGCATTATGCCTGGCATTTAACGATGAAAATGCAGCACAAAGGGAACAAAACACACACACGCACACGCACACGCACACACATCACCAAGCTACAGAAGAGACACTGAATCCTGTAATGATTACTGACCTTTCATGCACATAATGGGACTGGGTCTAAATAATTTAAATAGCTGCATTTGCTCAGTTGTAAACAACATTTGATACCAAGATGATTTCTATTTAATATGGGCTTTCCCCCTCCCCTTGAGCTTAAATTGTGGGGGTGTTTTCATTGTGAATAAAGCAGTCCGGAATTGTTTTTACAGCAATAGCCAAAGCTCCTCATATGTTACAGTTCCTCCTTTGAATCTGGCACAGTGGCATCCAGGAATAAACTGTCTCTGAGCTCTTACCCTGCATTCAGTGGGGCAGCCTTTCCTAATACAGACTGGATCTCAGTCAACTGAAGTTAGTTGAACAATGAACTCCAAGGTCAGCGTGGTGTAGTGGTTAAGAGCAGGTGGATTCCAATCTGGAGAACCGGGTTTGATTCCCCACTCCTCCACCTGAGTGACAGAGGCTTAGCTGGTGAACCAAATGTGTCTCTGCACTCCTACATTCCTGCTGGGCGACCTTGGGCTAATAACAGTTACCTCAGGACTTGGGCTAATCACAGTTCCCTCAGGTCCATTCTACACACCAAGGCCGTTTCCGCACAGCCACGCTGGGGGTTGGGTCGGCGTACACGAATGGTCCCGGAAACTACCAGGAAGACGGCGCTGCACTGCGCCGTTGCCCGATTGACTTACCTTCCCTGTGACCGTCCGGCGCGTTGCCAAGACCAGGGGACACGCCCCCTGCCCTGCGCGACCGCTCTGGAGTCACAGGGCAGGGGGGGCGTGTCCCCAGGCCTCGGCAATGCGCCGGACAGTTGCAGGGAAGGTAAGTCGATTGGGAAAGGGGGGAGGGGGTTCACACGGCAGCGGTTGGAAGCCACTGTTTCCCAAAAACAGCGACTTCGTGCCGCTGGGGAGGAGCGAGGGCGGCGCGGCTGTGAAGCAGGTCCCTGGGGACAGCGTTTTTGCCATGCGAACAGCTCCCTGGAGACGGCGTTTTTGCCATGCGAACAGCTCCATGGAGACGGCGTTTTTGCCATGCAAACAGCTCCCTGGGGACGGCGTTTTTGCCGTCCCCAGGGCATTGTATTTGGCCCGTGCGGAAAGGGCCCAAGAGTCAGGAATGGTATCAATATGCCAAGAAACAGTCAGGTACTGGTCTGGACCCCCAGAGTTGCCAGTAGGTGTGGGAAGGCCCAGGGAACGGGCTGCAATCCCAGACAGTGGGAGGCAGGTGCAGGAGGAGGCAGGTAGAGAAATCCACCATTCCATATATGCCCCCATTGCAGCCAAGTGAGCAAAGCAGAGGGAAGTATTTGGACTGCAGTTGAGTAGAGTGGCTGGTGAGTTGCCACCCCAGTGAATAAGCAATTGGGGGGGGGGAATGGGATTTCCCCCCCCCCCCCATGAACCTTTCCGGAACCTGTATATTTTGATATATTCTTGATATAGGAGTGTGCAAGCACAGATGGGCTTCCTGTTGCAAGAAGATATCCCTACATCTGAGTGCCTACCTATTCTGCCTTCCACCTGCCTTGATAGACTGATCACCTGGTTCAGTGAAACGTGGTTTCATTTGTGTTCACGTGAACTATGAAATGAGAAGACAATGTGATCAAAATGGAATCTGAACTTCGTAGCTCAGAGCTCACATTCTTAGGCACCATGCTCTAAGCCCATGGTGGTGAACCTTCGGCACTCCAGATGTTATGGACTACAATTCCCATCAGCCCCTGCCAGCATGGCCAATTGGCCATGTTGGCAGGGACTGATGGGAATTGTAGTCCATAACATCTGGAGTGCCAAAGGTTCGCCACCACTGCTCTAAGCCAACCAAACTTTGGACAGTGGGGCAGTGTACATGTTTGAAGAAGAAGACTTGGTTTTTATACCCCACTATTTTCTACCTTTAAGGAGTCTCACAATGGCTTTTCTTGGTTTTGTAAACCAACTCTTCTTAAACCAGCCCTGCAACTTAGCCAGCAGAGTGAGTGATTGTAACACCCAGCTGTACAGAGAGCTGCTTCACACGTGAGAATGTTCCTTGAGGCAGTGGCAGCTACTTAGAGCATGCGGTCTCACAAGATCATGATTTGTGCGATGTCCTTTTGTGTGGCAGAAGAGCAAGGACTCATTTCACATGATTACACCAAGGAAGGTTTTACTTTATGGACGCTCCTTAAGGTCCCATCTGGCCATCCCTTCTGTGCTCCGTTTTATTTCATTACAAATCGTAGCTTCCACGACCAAGACACCTACTGTGTCTCAGTGCATCTGGACGCCTCAGATTTTGGAGGGAGTCCAACGAGCCTCGTAAGCTCCCAAAAGCTTGAGGTTCAGACAGGCGGTGTGTCACGCTTGAGATTTTCTTCAGGGCATGTCTAAATCTCCAACAGGACAAGCAAATGATGTCTGAGAATGAGATTTCTATTTCTGATCTCGCATCGCATGCCAACAGAGACAGTCATCTCCAACTACCGCTGTTCTCTGTTCTCTTATTTTTCCCTGCCCGCTGGCTCTCTGCCCTTTCTCTTTCATATTTGCTGCTCCAAACTTTGTAAAATGACGCCACGGGAGATAAAAGTGGGGGTTAAGAACAAACACAGCGTTGTGCTGTTCTTATAACTGCTCTCAAAATGGCTGCGGCCCAGACTCCCATTAAAAACACTCCCCATAAAAAGTGTCCCACTGGGTCTATGCTTGAGGACAGTCTGGATGTCTTGCAGAATTATAGCTGGTCTTCAGAGGACAGGGATCAGTTCCCACAGAGAAGATGGCTGCTTTTGAGGGTACACCCGATGGCACTATTCTCCACAGAGGTTGCGCCCCTCCTGAAACTTCACTTTCCCCAAATCTATAAGAACTGCCCAACTTGGAGTTGGCAATCCGATAATCACCAGTGGTGAGAAAACGTCTCCTCCTGGTGATCGCCTCTTAAGGCAAAGGAATTTGCTGCTCCAGGCTTATAAGGGCTGAGCTCTAGGCCTCAAGGTGATTTTATGTTTTCTTTCAACCAGAAGCTGTTGGGGGCCTTAAATCCACTCCAGCTGTTTTGAGGGGTCCCATCCTGCTTCCCTTTCAGTTCTTGATGTCTAGGGTTTACATCAGTTATTGGACTCCAAAGTCCAAGCTCAATAATGGACTTAAGAGGTGAGAGGTATAATAAATTAAGTATCCATTTATTTGGCCGCAGCACCAGTTTCAAGAGGCAGAAACAAGGAACGCAAAAGGTCTTCAAGGTATAAAGTAGTTTACCGAGTCATCAAGTCAGCATCATCACAACATCATCAGTGAGGTAAAGAAGACCCTCCTTTTACATATTCTCCAAGGTGACCAGACATCCCGCTTTTGATGGGACAGTCCCCCCTTAAACCAATTTGTCCCGTGTCCCGCGGGTTTTTTTGAACTGTCCCGATTTTTGGAAGGCTGCCGCACTGCCTTCTAGGGCGCTCCCCTTTTCCTGCCCTGTCACAGGGCGGGAAACCAGGGAGCGCCCCAAGGCAGTGCGCTCCTGCGGCCGCATGTGCGCATGCCCGCAAAGCTGCCCACCCGGGTCCCGGTTTACAAATTAATATTCTCACATGTGAAACCCACTTCATACAATGCATGTTCCATGGATACATGGAAATGGCAGCAGTATCTAGTTAGCCAGCTGTGCCCCCAACCTCTGAACCTTCAGTCAACAGTCTGAAAAGGTGTGAGAACATCTGGATGTCAGGAGTGGGGTCAGCAGCCATGATCTTATTTCTTCCACATTCCATTAACGCTAAAATGAAAGGGCTCTTGGGTCCTACCCATGTTATATCTCCCTTTTAAAAATAATATTACCCAACTGAGTGATAATGTTACCTGTAAGTCACCTTCTGTTTTCCTCCAAAAGACAAATAGCAGAAAAGCAATTTTGATCATAAAAAAGCAATGTGGAAGAAAAGTAGTTAGTCATCTCCCCCAGATCTACAGCCTGATTCAATCCCACCCCACCCTAACAGTAGTGGTTAAGAGCAGGTGTACTCTAATCTGGAGGAACCGGGTTTGATTCCCCGCTCTGCCACTTGAGCCATGGAGGCTTATCTGGTGAACCAGATTAGCTTGTATACTCCACCACATGCCAGCTGGGTGACCTTGGGCTAGTCACAGTTCTTCGGAGCTCTCTCAGCTCCACCTCCCTCACAGGGTGTTTGTTGTGAGGAGGGAAGGGAAAGCAATTTGTAAGTCCCTTTGAGTCTCCTGACAGGAGAGAAAGGGGGGGGGGATATAAATCCAATTCTTCTTCTTCTAACCCCTCATCTGCTTTTAACTTCTTTTTTTTAAAAAAAGATGATACTGATAATGGATCTCCTGTGTCATGTCTCCTCCAAGTCTCAGCCCCTCATTTCATGCCATACACTGTGCAATGATTCCAAAATATTTCCCGTCCGCATTTCTCCCTAAACGATGGCGTTTTAAATTAACTGGTCTGGTTGATGAAAGTAGAAACAGTGGATTAAAAATCTTCCTGTGTTCCATTTTTTTTTTAAAAAAAAACTTCCAGATTTTCTCACAGACTCATGCACAGTTTTCTGAAGCATTTCACACAGCATATCACACAGCTCCTTAATATCTTTTTCCCCCTTCTGATATAACTTTGCACATCCACAAATTACTGAAAGAAAGCAACCATTATGTGATAGTATTTGATTGCATCAGATTCTTTTTGTGCAATGTTTTTTTTTATCTCGGTGCATGCAAAACCATGTGTACTGATGATACACGACAGCAAATGTTGATGTGATTATATGAATACTTCTTTTCCCCATATTGTATCTGTGAAAATTACTTAGATAGGCTCCCCTCAGGACTACGGTTTTGCAGTGTCTTCAGGGCGTACACAGTCAGGAATATGGGTCCCTCTGCTACCAATGTACTCTTTCCAGAGCCTTAATTATATAATACCCTGCGCAGGGAGGGAGATTGTTCTCTCCCAGGAGCTCAGGGAAGCAGAGAGGCTGTTAGTGGGAGATGTTCCAACCATCACCCAAGGAGGGTGCGGTTGGCCTAAAAAGAATCAGGTACCGAATTATTCATTCATTCATTCATTCATTCATTCATTCATTCATTCATTCATTCATTCATTCATTCATTCATTCATTCATTCATTCGATTTGATAGACCGCCCTACCCCTGAAGGGCTCAGGGCGGTGTACAACAGAACAACAACAAACACAGTAAAAACAAATCGAATGATCCCAGTTAAAAATACTACAAAACCTTAAAACTATAGCAGCAGTAACCTTCAATAAATAGTTAATAATTAACAACAAGAGACGTCTGGCATCACACCCCAGTGATCAAACCCTAAGAGGGGGCTGGCAGATGGTCGAATACACAGCCAGTGCATAGGGCAATAAGAGGGGCGGGCTCAGCGGCCGGCCCCCGCAAAAGCCCGGTGGAACAGCACAGTTTTGCAGGCCCTGCGGAACTCTCCAAGGTCCCGCAGGGCCCTAACTGCTGGAGGAAGAGCGTTCCACCAGGCAGGGGCCAGGGCAGTAAACGCCCTGGCCCGCGTGGAGGCCAGCCGCATCATAGAGGGGCAGGGGACCACCAGCAAAATCGCCTCTGCTGAGCGAAGGAGGGCCGTGAGAATGACACAGTATAACCTGATCTCGTCAACTCATGGAAGCTACGCTGGGTTAGGGAGACCTGAAAGGAAAACTCTGCAGAGGAAGACAATGACAAACCACCTATGCTTCTCACTTGCCCGGAAAACCCCCACCAGGAGTCACTATAACACAACTGTGACTTGACGGTACTTTACACACAGACATCGAATTAAAGTTAGCAGTTCAGCAAGAAGACGTCGTGTTTGGGAATTTTGTTTTTCAGCTAGCTTCTTTCTGTGGCAGTTTTGATCTATGTATTTATAGCATACCCTGTGTTAGATCGTCTCCATTTCCACACCTGTTCTCTTACATAGTACACTGTTCTGGCATTTGGTTAACAAATTAGCCTTTCTATTTGCCTTGGTCCTCCCTGCCTCAGACTAAGCTTTAAAGCAGAGCATGCCCTGAATGAAAAGGGAAACGACTGGTGGGGAGGGAAGATATACTCAGCCCTCCACAGTCTGCCTTGAAGCAGAGTAGTGGCAACCAGCTAAGGTCCTTGCCTGCTTTCATCAGGGCTGAAAGGGGCAGGAAAGAAGGAGGTCCATGTGCAGGGTTGGAGGGCTCCTTGGAAGGGAAGCAGAGAAGAAGAGTTTACTTCCTCTTCCCCCAACAGACACCTTGTGAGGTAGGTGGGGCTGAGAGAGTTCGGAAAGAACCGTGACTGGTCCAAGGTCACCCAGCAGGCTCCATGTGTAGGAGCAGGGAATCAAATCCAGTTCACCACATGCACTCCACTGTTCATGTGGAGTGGGGAATCAAACCTGGTTTTCCAGATTAGAGTCCACGGCTCTTAACTACTACACCACACTGGCTTGCTATCTACAACAAAACCCCACATTATCCCTTCTTTTTCCACAATGCACATAGATGACTAAGAACATAAGAACATAAGAACTAGCCTGCTGGATCAGACCAGAGTCCATCTAGTCCAGCACTCTGCTACTCGCAGTGGCCCACCAGGTGCCTTTGGGAGCTCACGTGCAGGATGTGAAAGCAATGGCCTTCTGCTGCTGCTGCTCCCAAGCACCTGGTCTGCTAAGGCATTTGCAATCTGAGATCAAGGAGGATCAAGATTGGTAGCCATAGATTGACTTCTCCTCCATAAATCTGTCCAAGACTGAAGAGGAACAAGCAATAAACTGAAAGGTACAACATACTGCAGTTTCATGCATAGGCGTAACTCCAAAGGGGCAAGGGTGTGTGTGATGCACCGGACGCACCCCTGTGGTGGTGTGGTGAGGGCGTTCCGGGGGCATGGTCGGGGTGTTCCAGGGCGGAGGCATTCCGGGGTGGAGGGGGGGGGGCAAAAGGTGCACCAGACGCTTTCCCCCCTTGCTATGCCTCTGGTTTCATGCTACTGCAGTATATGCTCCAGTTCCATGTTACAATTTCCTAGCCAAAACAGAGAAGTGGAACACAATGCATAGCACATCCATGACATGGCTCAGCTCTACAGGTTATCCAGCCACACCTATCAGTGACTGGGCACTGCTTTCCAAATTCACCAGTTGGTGCTAACCATTTTAAATCAATCACACGCAGCTCTGTTTGGGCCTTCACTCCGAGTCATATTTTAAGGCTTCCCTATGTCAAATGTACTCTGGTTACATCCCGTGCTTCACATTTATTAATCACAACTTTAATTTTCCTTTATCCACTTTGAGACTGAGCCGGCATCTCTCTTGCTGTGCCTCCCTCAGAGATAAATGGACAACCAGACAGCCTGTGTAATCATTTCAGAAATTTTGGGAGCTGTACACTTTTGTTAGAAATAGCCAAAAATGACAGCAGGCAATGTCCAGAAAGAGCCAACTCAATGTAGCCAAAGAAGATCCAGTCCAAATTTGGTGTAATCATAATAGCTGCGGTTGGATATCCAAGAAAAGCTTGATTCATGAGTCGAAATTAAAACCACCACTAACCTTATAGAGCAACGGCAAATGACCCAGTTTCAAAAGGGCAATTTTGTGGGTGACATTGGAGATGTCTGGAATCCTGAGCAAATCTTCCACAGTTCCGTACTGCACATCTACAACTTCACCCTGAAAAAAAGAGAGAAAAACAGAGAGCTGCTAATATCATTACTACTACTACTATTACTATTAAATTCATGATAAGGATTCTGTAACTTTACATGACTTCAGTGATTCAATTCGAAAGCTGGAGCTTCTGTTCTAGATTCTCGTTGCTGGAGATAAAATCTCCATCATCATTTTCCCAATGAAAACAAAGAAATCTGATGATTAAAATAATTTAATACAAATTAAATGGAAGGAATCTACATCAGCAGACCACACACAGAGAACTTTTTAAACGGAAATTAGAGAGTTTCATGGAGGATAGTTCCAACAATGGCTCCAAGCCATGATTGTCATGCCCCCACAGAGCCTTTAGTTATTTCCCTTTTCAGATTCAGTTTCCCTATAGTCAGTATGGGTTTTGCCTTATTGTTAAGCCTTTCCTGGGAGGGTGTTTTAGTTAGGCCCTACCCCTTTAAGACTTTTTCCCAGCAGGCAATTCTCATTTTCCCTACCCAGAAGCCCTCTGTGTTAATTGTTCAGTTAATCTATGAGGTGCTAAGGGTGAGGATCTCCGCACTGTTCGTAACGTCTATGTAAACCATATAGGTCCAGACAAGACCATAGGTTTATATGGTGGTCTAAAAAGAGAACAAGCCAAGTTCATCTACAGCAAGAGCAAAGATTCCAGAGCTACAAGGAAGCAAGAGACTGTCAACCCTCCAACAGCAGCTGGAGAAGAGACAAGTTTACAGCTTCCTACAGCCTGAGGATAAGCAAGTACTCTGTTTAGTTAACCCTGGGAGGAGTTAGGGTCTTGTTTCTTCCTTTGAAGAAAGCCATTTTAAGAACTGTAGAAACTGGCTTGCATTCCCACTTTTTGTCCCAACCAAGAACAGGGCACCTCAATCAAAGACGCTTGTGGGGGGTGGGGGGGCAGAACAATGATGATGCCGTATACAGTTAGTAAACCTATAAATACCAGTTCTAGGAGGCAAAAACAGTGTTGTTTACCATAACTGTGGTTCATCTAGTGGTCCTGTATGCCAACACACGTAGGACTACACTTGCGAAGGCCCGCTGCGGACTTTTTAGGTAACAAATTGAGAGCTTTAGGTGATCAAAAGGGTGTTCCACTCCATCCTGGATTTAAGGGGCCTGAATAAATGTATTGCCCCCAAGAAATGTTGTATGTTATCAGTGCCAGACATCATGCCCTTATTAGATAAGGGAATCTGGGAGCCAGAATCCTTCTTGTCCCTGCTCCTGGGCTAAAACTTGGGTTTCTGGAATTGAGGAGACCACGGTCTAAATGGGAACCCTTGCTGTGGGTAGCCGTATTAGGGGTACTGGTAGTTCCCATATTAATTATTGGGCATTTTGGAACATCTGGTAGATCACTGAGTAACAAAGTATGCTGGACTTGATGGACCACTGGTCTGATCCCGCAGAACTTTTCTCATGTACCTGTGTTAAAATTGCTGTGAAATTTGATACTTGTTCCTGCATATAACCATTAATGTTAAAATACTGCAAAACCATCTGAATAGCATAAAAATGAGGATCTGCTAAGTGGGAAACAATTATCTGCATTCAGCTGGTGTTTCTTTGAGTATACCAAGAAGGGACTGATGCTTGTTTGGCTTATTATGAACCTCAGATAGACTGAGGTTGTTGTAAGCTGCTGCCATGCATTTTAAAATAATGCATATGTACCGTCACACTGTTTTCTAGGAGCTAAACAGGGTGATATTCCTGTTAATAATGTATTTGGGGCTTGTAGTACACTCACGGTGAATACCCGCTTTGTGCAACACAATCCAACTATAATGAATCAAGTGGATTCTGTGATGCTTTTCGCATTCGCTTTCAGTGATGTCAAAATGATATAATCCCAATCTTTACCCATTCTGAATATTAAAGCAGAATCACTGGCGGCAAAGAACAGATAAACTGCTTTCCTGGGGCAGAACAATGCTATTTAAAAAAATAAAGAAGAACGCAAGCCGTTTATCAGCTGCCGGAAAAAAGGGACACTTGTGCGTTTGCTTTAGATATGCAAAGGTAAATCCTCTTATACCTAAAACTGTGCAGCTACTAAACTCTCAGATTCATTCAGTCATTCGTTTAAACTGGGTGCGTATTCTTTAAAAAAAAATTCTGCAAACTGAAAAGCATAAGCGTCTCAAGGAAAATTCAGCTTTGTGTAGATGGAACAAACTAGGGTTTTCATCATGGTGACACAAAAGGGTTTTTAACAGTACCGACATTAATTGCTCTCCCCAGCATTTTTCATAAGCTATGTCGATTCTGGACCACCTCCATGTTAGTTCAGACATTTCTTAAAATTAAAGCTCCACACTGACTGATGCAATTTGTGCTTAAAAAGCTGGTATTTCAAATGATTTGCATTAGCCTCAAAGCCTTAAAGTTTTTTTTTTCAGAGTAACAATGTGAAAACTTGAGGCCATTTTTGTTCATTCATATTTCTTTAGTTCTTTACGACATTTACATCCCACCTTTCTGCCCTTACAAGATGGCTAAAATGTAAAGTACATATGATAAAATGCTTTTATAAAACCATTCAAATTTAAAAAAACCCTCTCAATTGTTTCTCATTACAACAACGTTTAAAAGAGTTTTAAAAACAGCTCAAAATGCATATAACAAACACAAAACACAAAACATTGATTAGGACAGAGGAATAGTTGAGGGAATGCCAAACAAAACATCAGTCTTCACCTACTGGCACAAGATGGTACCAAAAGAGACGGATACATTTCCCTGAGAAGAGAAGTCCAGATCTTGGGCACTATGCCCTCTTATAGCATTTATTGGATATAGTATTTTTATTTCATTCTTTTCTAAGTTTGAAATTCAAGTGTGTTATTTTTTTGTGTGTGGGGGGGTACTGTTTGTCTTGTGCTCTGCTATGGATATATTGACCTGTTTAGGTGGTGGCTTGTGCTTAATAATTGTTTGTGTGGATTCATTCACAGCCTTGGCTAGTCAACCCTTACCATCTAGTATTTCCTATTTATAAAATATTTAAAATGATTTCTACAAAATCTCATACATGCTAAATCCCACAACAATATACTTCGTATACGTATAGGCTTAATTCTCAGACAGGGATCTCCAGCATGGTGTGCATGGCTCTCACCTACACTTTTCCAGGTGTTCATCAAGTGGGTGGAGCCTGTTGGAGTTTTAGAAAGTGGGTGGAGCCTGATGGAGTTTTTGCCCAGCAGGACTTACGACAGGTCACTGGATATTATGTTGAAGGATTATTTACTATTGGGGTTATGCATGACCTCACCGTTGTATGGTGGGCCCCACCTCCCATGCCAGCCATTTTGTGCTTGTGTCACCACCCTGTGTCAGAATTCCAAAGGTGCTTGCAGGTTCCAAAAGGTTGGCTTCCACCATTCTAGAACAACCAGATATAAAAGAAGAATGCACCGCACAGAGTTGCCATTTTATGTGAATAGGAACAACACATGTATTTACCATATACACAGAATGCAAATCGACCACTGGATTTTTCAGAGTCCATATTTATGCATACTAAGGCTGTATGCAAATATCTATGTTTCCCCTGTTCACACAACATGACAATGATCCATATCCAGAGGATCAAGGGTAACATATGCTACTGCTTTGCGTAGTTACCGAATTTTCAGTACGCATGACTACAACATGTGAAAAACCCTTACGTGTTTGGCTAACCTTTCCGAGATATCAATCCTTCACGCAATTATTTCAGCATGGCTTATGGAAACAAGTCTGAACCATTATGTGAAACATGGTAAGACAATATGTGAAACATGGTAAGACAAAAAGCCTACTCTACTGAAGCATTTTTTTTCTGGTGGGGGAAGACTGAAGCTCCTCCTGCTGCTATACCATGCTGTGGAACCAATCCCCCCCCCCCCGCACAAACACTTTTTTTTCAAAATGTGTGTGTGTTTTCAAGTTGTGTTCTGGGTCAGACATGAAACACAAGTTGGACTGGGAGAATCCCCAAAACCAACTAATGTGTCACATATATTGTAATACCGAGAAAGGAAAACTCTAATCTCAATCTTGGTTAATGGAACAGACAAAGAAATAACGGTAAATGTAGCCAAGTTTGCTTGGAGGTATTGTAAAAGGGGAAAAATGAAACTTATAAAAAGGCTTAAATTTTTATAGATTTTATTTGATTTGTATTTTATTGCCATTGATCTAACTTGTAACTTGCAATTTGTGAATTTTAGATTAACAGAAAACTATTTTTTTCTATTACTGTTTTTAACGATATTTCTATTTTAACATCAAAAAGTGTGCTTATTTGTATATGCTGGTCTCCGACTGTAATCGAAATAAATGCACAAAATATATTGTAATACCAACTCATGTGTCACGTATAATGTGTCACATATAATGTCAGAGCGTCAAGGTCTCCAACTGCAATGAGACAAGGCCCAAGCTAGCCCGATCTCATCAAGATCTCCGATGGGAAGCAGTTTGGCCTTGGGTGGTACTTGGGTGAGAGACTGCCAAGGAAGACAGGCCAGCAATGGCAAACCAATTCTGTTTCTCTCTTGCCTTGAAAACCCTACAGGGTCACCATAAGTCAGCTGTGCCTTCATGGCAGTTTCAACCTAGGCCCATCCAGGTACTCGTACACAGGAGTGCTTCTGTTTTTATATGGGAAGTGTTTGGGTAAGGTGACCAGATTGTCACCTTTTAAAACCGGGACAGGGCGGGAAACGGGAGCGCCCCAGAAGGCAAAATCGGGACAGGTACAAAACCCCGCGAGACGCGGGACAGATTGGTGTAAGGCAGGACTGTCCCACCAAAAGCGGGACGTCTGGTCACCTTATGTTTGGGGCATGGTTTGGTCTCCCTTTCCCCCAAAAATTAACTTGTTGGCTACTTGTCGGTATCTTCCAGTTTAGCCAGAGCATTATCTGCCCAGCTACCAAGATACATTTTCAATTCCTTTCAGAAAATAAAAGCTAACATGACTGAGATCCCTCTGCTTTCTGTTTCATGGGCTCAAACTGAACTTGTTGAAGGCATAGGGAAATATATTTAACTCCCCCCCCCCTTCTTTTTATTATGTGGCATGCAACAAAATTTACTCTTACCCTTAGAGGAAATATGCAGGGACTGGAGACAAGAAAATAAAAGCAGCAGAACAGTTAGCAAATATCTATCTATCTATCTGAAGCCAAAGCTAAACACTGTCAAAACGTGCAAGATGTATGGCCAAGGTATTCTTTTTCCCCAAGAGGGGATGTGTTATTGGGTCTTATATCTACGAGATAACAAACCCAGCCATTTTTCAGTGAGCCTGAACCTGCTGGAAAAGGGGAAAGCAGCTCTCTCCTTTTATATTTCATTTGACTTTTCTCCCTAAAACAAATAAATGGCACCCTAACTTATGATTTGATTATAGTTGACAAGACAATCCAAACCCACAGGCTTGTTTTATAAATATGTGGCATTTGAGATGAAGCCCGTTTTAGCCCATAATGGACTTACGCAGTTTACGCTGGTCAAAATTGGGGATCCTTCCTCCCGCAATTACTTCCTTTGTAATCTATTGCTATTATTAGTACTACTACCACTACAACTACCATTACTGTAAGGCCTAGTACTTCTGGAACCACCTTCAATTTACAGGATGATGTTCATTGAACAAGGCAATATATGGGGAAACAGTTGTGATGTTAACAACCAATGTTACAATGGATTGGGGAGATCAAATGACAACTCAGCCACAAAGATTACTGGGTAAGCCTTTCACTTTCACCCTTGGATGTATGTATTTATTTATTTAATTATGTAAACATGTGAAGGGCACATTTCTCCATGGTGTGACCCAAAGCACCTAACAAGAAAGGAAGAAGTCCAAATTACGAAAGCTAATAGACAAAACAGAAACACAAATCTGAGATGGCTCGGGCCTTCCATGTTGACTCTCACAGGTTTCAATCTAAAAACGACAGGCTAAGACCAAAAGATGCATGAGGCTCTTGTTTCTTGCATCGCATCTCTGGCCCTGCTCAAGGTAAATATAAGCAGGAAGAAGAAGAAAAATTCAACCTAGATGAACTTGGCTCCGACTGATTTACTGCTAGCAAGCTAGTAGGAACGTCATTCCCTTCCCTGCTTTAGCTACCTCACCTCAGCCTGGATTGCCCAGGATGGCCCAACTTTGTCAGATCTCAGAAGCTAAGCAGTATCAGAGCTGTTTACTATTTAAATGGGAAACCACCAAGAAAGTCCAAGGTTGCTCTGTAGAGGCAGTTAACAAATAATACACCATCCATATTGTCGAAGACTTTCACGGCCAGATTCAACTGGTTCTGGTGGGTTTTCCGGGCTGTGTGGCCGTGGTCTGGTGGATCTTGCTCCTAACGTTTCGCCTGCATCTGTGGCTGGCATCTTCAGAGGTGTATCACAGAGGGAAGTCTGTTATACACTGTTACACACTGGACACAGTGTGTAATAGACATCCCTCTGTGATACACCTCTGAAGATGCAAGCCACAGATGCAGGCGGAACATTAGGAGCAAGATCTACCAGACCACGGCCACACAGCCTGGAAAACCCACCACAACCAATACACTATCTGTTTATTTCTTGCCTTGAAAATCTTACAGGGTTGCATTAGTTAGCTGCAACTTGATGACACTTTCCATCCCTACCAGCAGCAATCTCAAGGAACTGTTTTGGAAACAGATCAACTGGTGTTAACCACCCTTCATTATTTGGAGAACAACTGGTATATGAATATATCCCTTTGCTAATGCTTGCAAATCAAGGTATCACATCTTCAGTGGAAAAAAAGGGGCAATGTTTAAACTGGCAATTGCTGTGTGGGCATTTTGTGATGTGAACTCAACTTTGGAATGCAGGCGAAACAAAACTAATTTGAGCCACAGGAAGCTAAATCTAGTTTCCTTCTTCACATGGCTTTTGTTTTTTTTTCTAGCGGTAGTACCACAGTAAAGACAAAAAGCCAAGAATGCAATTCACAGAACACCTTTTATTAGGATCAATAGTACTTCTATGGCTTCCATACCACACATGGAAGCTCTCTCTCGCTGGACAGAACTGAGTTGCCAGCAGAGGTGGGATCCAGCAGGTTCTCACCAGTTCCCAAGAGTGGGTTACTAATTATTTGTGTGTGCCAAGAGGGGGTTACTAATTGGGTCCGCTTTTCCGTTAGAAATACCATTAGGTCCAAAAATCATAAAGTCCTGTTGTTTCTTATGTGGCTGGTTAGCGAAGGTAGAAAACGGGATAATTCTCCCTGTTGGGCTGTTTTAAAAACATGTTTTAGAAATATGGTAAAGTTCCTTGTTTAAGGAAAGTATCCTTCTTTTGATTTCTAGAAACAAAATTAAGTATTTGAAAGTATTAAGTATTTGACAGGCGGTCAATTAGAGGAGAAATAGTTGTTTCTGTTGGCAGTAGACGATAGGACTTGCTATAACGAGTTTAAATTATGGACAGAAAGATACCAGCTGGAAATTAGGAACTTTTTTTTTAACAGTAAGAATTTTTTTACAGTAACAGAGAAATTATTAATGCCCCGCCCCTGGAATGCCCGGCCATGCCCCATCATGCCCCGCCCCACCCCATTGGCGCTACGCCACTGTTTGAATCCCACCACCATGGGAACCTGTTACTAAAATTTTTGGATCCCACCACTGGTCGCCAGTGAGAGTTCTCCCTGCCGGGTGACCGCCCAACCTGTGTAGCACCAATACAGTGCCCGCACAGCCATGCAGCTTACAGGGAACTTTGATTAGGACCAATTCCGTGACACATACAAGCTTTCAAGTCTTTGTTAATCCAGATGTTACACCATAAAAAGACAACGTTCCCTCATCTCCCAAGAACTAGCCCTAAAGATCTACTGGAATGACAACTGATCTTCAGACTACAGAGATCAGTTTCCCTGAAGAAAATAGCGGTTTTGGAGGGTAGCTTCTATAGCCTTATACTCCAGTGAGGTCCCTCCAATTTCCAAACCTTTCCTGCACAGGCTCTATCCTCAAATCACCAGGAATTTCCAAAATGTTATGGAGACAGAGACGTAGCTCCAAGGGGGCGCGATGCACCGGAGGCGTGCCCCGTGGGGGTGTGGCAAGGGAATTCCGGGCGTTGTGGCGGGGCATTCCAGGGCGGGGGCATTCTGGGGCAGGGGCATTGCGATGCGGGGCGGGGCACACACATGTGCACCGGGCACTTTCCTCCCTTGCTACACCTCTGCATGGAGATTAAGAACATGTACTGTGGAGTTTGATTTATTACCTTATGCTTTGTACAACACCTGTAATTTGTACAACACCTGCAATTTCAATCTTCCTTGCCTGCCACAAGTTCCATCACATACTGGCATGAGAGGGTGTTAAGATTAGGCCATTATAACCAAACACTTTCAAAACTATCTTAGTTCAGAGGCATGAATTTTGCTGAATGTCTCTTTTTTAAAAAGTCAATTATTATTCATGTGAACTTAGCCCTATGTACAGATGTGCATACAAGCATATCTACTTCCTTGCTGAAAGAAAAATAAACCCTTAGGAAAAAAACCATTCCAATGTTTTATGCTGCTGTTGAAATGCATCTATTTCATTTCCCAAGCACCTGACTCCCAAGCTGTATAAGTAAGTTATCGTGAGGTCTAGATGATACCTAAGATAGCTTGGACACATCCGTAAAGTTCATCCCTGATATGACACGTTATGCTATATAAAAGAATAAACATTGATCTCCTATTAAGTCAGAGCTAACAACTGTTAAATCATGCAGTGAACAGGATGAGAGACTAGAAGGGAGGCGACGATGGGTTCTCATATCTCTTTCTGCTCAGGAGGCTTAAAAACTCACCTCTTTATGTTAGCATGGCATAAACTAGGCACTAATTTTTTTTACCCCAAATAATCCTTTCAAACATAGACAACTAAAGAAGGACATCATATAAGCTGAGGAAAAGAGATACAGAGGTGAGAACTGGAGACCAGCGGTTGATGTACACCGCCCTGAGCCCTCCGGGGGAGGGCGGTTTAAAAATGGAAATAAATAAATAAATAAATAAATAAATAAATAAATAATTCCAGAAGATCTCCAGGCTCTGCCTGGAGATTGGCAACCTTGCAGCAAACGCCACCCAAATCATGTATAGTTTAATGGTTACAAATGGAGGCTAGAATTGGGGAACGTTGGGTTCAAATCTGCCATGACCTCGGCCTAGTCCAGTGGGCACTCCAGATGTTTGTGGACTACAATTCCCATCAGCCCATGCCAGCAGCACCGTCAAAAGACTGCAATGTGAGAATAGCTTTGTAGTCTTCCCTTGACAAAAGACGGGGATAATAATTGGACTGGGCCGCAAAATGGGCACTTTTGTGCACTGCTGAAAGATAAACCGCAGCAGAATACAGATGCGTGTTCAGGAATCACTGTGGAGCGGAGCATCGCCGGTATTTAACATTATGATTAAATCACCAATTGGGGCTTTAGTTTCTAGTCATAAACATAACACTGTAAATGTCACAGTGGCCTGGGATATGATAAATCATTCAGATAGTCATTGGACTGTGCATTTCCAATGGAAAGGTCTACTCTCCTCAAAGCAGAACGCTGACCCCAGCTGTCATTATAATAGGGTAAACGGTGTCACTTCCCCGGTATGCGCTGAATTACAAACAGGCATCATGAATGGGCCCATCCATCACTTTTACTAAGTGCGTTGTTTTTTTTCCAGAAGAAGATTTCATATACTACAAATGCGGCTTCATTGTTACTAGAAAGCACAAATTGGAGAGCTCAGGTACAGAAGTGGCCAGAAGATGAACGGACATGACAGGTTTTCAAGAAAGCAAAATGCTGCTATTGTGCAAATAATGCTGCTGTCAAATCCAAAAGGAGGACCTTAGCTTGTCTGGCCCTTAATAGCTCTCTTTGCTGGTAGTTCAAGTGAATGGGGGGAAAGGCAGCAGCAGGGAAGAATCAATGTTATATGTAATGGCAACTGTAGTTCTAAGAAGAAGAAGAGTTTGGATTTATATCCCCCCTTTCTCTCTTGTAGGAGACTCAAAGGGGCTTTCAATCTCCTTGCCCTTCCCCCCTCACAACAAACACCCTGTGAGGTAGGTGGGGCTGAGAGAGCTCCGAAAAGCCTCCAGAACTCAAGTGGCAGAGCTGGGAATCAAACCTGGTTCCTCCAGATCAGAGTGCACCTGCTCTTAAGAACATAAGAACATAAGAACTAGCCTGCTGGATCAGACCAGAGTCCATCTAGTCCAGCAGTCTGCTACTCGCAGTGGCCCACCAGGTGCCTTTGGGAGATCATGTGCAGGATGTGAAAGAAATGGTCTTCTGCTGCTGCTGCTGCTCCTGAGCACCTTGTCTGCTAAGGCATTTGCAATCTGAGATCAAGGAGGATCAAGATTGGTAGCCATAGATCGACTTCTCTTCCATAAATCTGTCCAAGCCCTTTTTAAAGCTATCCAGGTTAGTGGCCATCACCACCTCCTGTGGCAGCATATTCCAAACACCAATCACACGTTGCGTGAAGAAGTGTTTCCTTTTATTCGTCCTAATTCTCTCCCCCCCGCCCCCCAGCATTTTCAATGAATGCCCCTTGGTTCTAGTATCTTAGCCACTACGCCACTGCTGCTCACAGTACCGCCCATGCTGCTGTGGCTACCCAATGGTGTAACTATGGCTCCGCTAATCTTCTCCCTGAAGAAGAAGAGTTGGTTTTCATACCCTGCTTTTTTCTACCTGCCTGCTTGTCTCTACCTGCTGTGTCTGTCACAGCCCAGCCATCACAACAAAACATGTAGTTGTGATGCTATAATGCAGAAGCTGAGGATGTTGCGGCCTCAGACACACAGCTATGCAGTCTTTTCCCTGCCAGTCAGTCACTGACAAAACCCACAGCATTGCATGGTTGTTGACTCTAATCTGGTGAACCAGGTTTGTTTCCCCGCTCCTACACATGAAGCCTCCACACGAAGATGATTGCAAGCTGCTCTGAGACTCCTATGGGTGAGCTGGAGGTTTTTGTAGTTGTCATTAATTTTTTCGGGTTTCCCGCACTGCGGGAAAGCTCTGTGGGGCAGGGGGAGAGGTGCTCAAGTGGTACCAACCCCATCTGGCTCAGCTCTGGATTGCTCTGTTAGTGTGCCAAAGCTGATCCTAATTTCCTTGAAGTGGAAACCTTGTACATTTGTAGCATTCAAACTGAATTTCAAATGAGTTTGGATTTCCTTTTTTGAAAGTCATCTTGAGGCATACCTACAAAAGACACACGGGCCACTGGTAAGTTCAAAGTAATGATATTAAGCATTAACGTGCCAAAATCAGTACTTCAAGTGTATTGTCGAAGGCTTTCACGGCCAGAATCACTGGGGTGCTGTGTGGTTTCCGGGCTGTATGGCCGTGTTCTAGCAGCATTCCCTCCTGACGTTTTGCCTGCATCTGTGGCTGGCATCCTCAGATCCTTCAGATCCTCTGAAGATGCCAGCTGTGCGGAATGGCAAAATCCACTTGCAAACAGTTGTGAAAGTGGTTTGAAAACGCATTATTTTGCGTGTGCAGAAAGGACCTGGGTGTAGAAACCTCCCCTCTGTTCACCATATTTCAGCCATCAGGCATGAGTGAAAAAAGGTGGCTAGGACATATGATGTGACAGCAACTGTACCCTGTGTTTCAAATTTATTCACTGAAACAGAGGGGATGCTTTTTCAGCACCATTGTTACAAGCTATTTTCTCAAAGTCATCTTGAAGAGAAGCAAGTTTATCTGCTCTTTACGGTACAGCTCTGCTTCCATTTCAATAAAAAGTGCAATCTTTATCTCTTTTTTTCCTTTAAAAAGAAGAAGCCTGATGCATATTAAACAAATTAAATGACATTTTCAGTAAAATATACCCTGTTCCTATTGATCTTGGGGCCAGCGAGTGACAATTCCTCATGGAACAAAATGATTATATCACCATCGAGACACTATAGTCTCTAACTCTGCAGCAGGGTTATTACATTTTTAAAAGTACAAAGACTTGAGCTACTGGGTTGGCTACCAACTATTGCTAGATACGTGATATCAGCCCCATTTTTTAAAACACGCATATGCTACAGAAATGGACCAAGATGGAACAAGTCAAACGTGGGCAGAATTTATAATGGATTGTGTTGATTCACATTGTGTCATCTGCTTTGAGTCTCACTGAAAAGGACAGACAATAAATTAAATAAACTAACATTCCTTGACTCTCAGCAAGATTTGAGAAAACACTAAGGCCCCTTCGGCACATGCAGAATAATGCACTTTCAATCCACTTTCAATGCAACTTGCAGCTGGATTTTACTGTGCGGAATAGCAACATCCACTTGCAAACCATGGTGAAAGTGGATTGAAAGTGCATTATTCTGCATGTGCGGAAGGGGTCTAAGAGGTGTTCTTCTGCATGCTTGGGAGGAAGCAGAGGTGGGATCCAGCAGGTTCTCACCAGTTCCCGAGAGTGGGTTACTAATTATTTGTGTGTGCCGAGAGGGGGTTACTAGTTGGGTCCGCTTTTCCATCTCCACGCCCTCGTCTCCCCGAGGGAAGGTATACACTCGCCTTTGGAACGCGTGAAAGGGTTCCATATATATAGCTTAATTCTCAGGACTAATAATGTAACTCCCTGAACTGGGTTAATCCCTTTCAGGTACTGCAATTCATTGATTCTCAGCCTTTTGTACCTTTCATCTCACCAGTCTCTATCAAAGAACCTGTGTGTTTCACCATTGCTGTGTTCAGATTTGTGAGTTGGGGCATTTTCTATAATGTGATAATGATTTAGAAATGACCTGGTGCAAAAGAAATTTTTGGGGTTGTGGTGGGGTGGCTGCCCATGGGGGGGCATCCAACTCAGGTTTTGCCCAGGGCTCAGGTTTGCCTAGGTACGCCTCTGCTCCCTTTGCTGAGGGGGGGGCTGGCGAGGGAACTTGTTACTAACATTTTTGGATCCCACCACTGGGAGGAAGGATAGTGCTTGTCCTGGATGGCTTGCCTTACTTGGGTGCATTTGAAAGCCGTGGTCTGAATGTGATGGCTTCATAAGTATCTATACATGTAGACCCAACATGGATCACATAAGCCTTATACAGATGGGGGGATGTTCTTCACCCAGCTGTTCACCTAAGTCCAAGTCCTTCCTCCAAAGCAAGGATGTTCCTCTTCTGAATGAAGCCTGCTTGACTCAGACCCCTTGCGCGCATGCAGAATAACACACTTTCAACGTGGTGATAGATGTGGCAGACAAGTTGCCCTATTCTTATTCCACTTTTCCTCCAAGTGCAGACCCAAATGAGGCAACAATGTCACTCTCCCCCCTCCTCTAGTTTAACCTCACAACAACCACCTCATGAAGTTAGTTAGGGTGAGAGGAGCTGACTGGCCCAAGTCAACCAGTGAGGTTGCCCAGTGGGGATTGGCACCAGCATCTCTCAGATTCTAACCCAACACTCTAACCATTACACCACTTTAGCTCGCTGATGGGACTAAAAATTATACGGAAGACTGTGGGCGTTTCCCCACTTGCCACCAACCCCCTATGCCGCGCGCTGCTCTCAGTGTGTGTCATTTCTGGCGCGCGCCCGGGCTTCCTGTCATCAAAAGGCGCCATTTGGAAGAGCGCCAGGAATGACGCGCGCTGAGGGGGCACGACAGTGGCAGCATCGGGGTGGCTGCGTTGTCGCCGCCCCTGTAGTGGGGAGTGCCGGGGGACCCCGCGCTACTTGCCTGCAGTAGCGCGCAGCTACTGGTAAGTGGGAAAACGCCCTGTGAATGATCTTACTGCAGCAGCTGCTCCACAAGCTGCCAAAGCTATTTGAGACTGTTGAGATCAGGGTGTTAGTTCAGAAGGCAGAAATACATCATTGAGTAAATTGAAGTGCTAGGACTCTGGCTCAGCAGAAGATGGCAATTCTCTGCACATTTATAGGTGGCTATGTTTAATTACACATCGTGCTCAGCAGGTGGAACCAGCTCTGGAAGCCTACAGGTATTTGGAACACACGTTACCCTGGAACAGGTGTGGGTGCGTATAAATTTCCCTGTCCCCAACCTCCTGTTTGGTCGAATAAATGTAAATTATACACCCTCTGGGCTTGGACTGTGTCATTTTTGTGCTCTATCCCACTCCTCGCACTAAAGAAATGTCAAATAGCAGGAGTAGGGAGCATCATATGTGTGCAGTCTTGTGGGAGTTAAACACGTGCAGAAGGTGAAAGAAATACTCAGCTGAAACAAAGGAATGTATACGGCAACTAGGATTGCCAGCCTCTGAAGATCTCCAGAAATTACAACTGAACTTCTAATGACAAAGATCAGAAAATAAATCCTTTTGAAAATGGATCTATCACATTATACCCTGCCAAGGTCCCTCCCCTCCCCTCCTTAGGCACCACCTCCAACATCCAGGTATTTCTCAACTCAGAGTTGGCAAACCCTACAAACAGCTGAATGCATTCAGTGTTGCAAATGACTCTATGAAGTATTTGCAATCAATAACCCTACAAGCCAAAAACAGTTCAAGAGCCACAGACTGATGCCACCACCAGGTGTTTAATATAATAACAGTGCAATCTTATGTAGGCCTTCTAAAGTTCTCTGAAGTCAGCAGGCTTAGTCATGTATAACTCTGAATCAGACTGCTCTGTAAATCTCTTGTGTGGGAACTGGGCCGAATGCCTACAAATTGTATTTGATCAAGGAATATGGATTTCGTATGAACCAAAGATGTCTAAGAATCAAAATGGGGTTTCTGTATAAGAGACCAGCAGGCCTGCATGTTAGGAGATGGTTAAACTGCATGTTAGAAGCTTGTCAGTGATTATGCAGGCAAGTAAAGATTTAATATCTTTAAGATCTTGTCACTAAAGGTTAATACGTGACAGAAGACATATACATTTATAACTTTGTTTTTGTTAGAACCAGCTATAGGGGATAGCTACATGAATAAACAGAATCATACACACACACACACACATACACACACACATATATGTATATGTATATAAATGTATGTATGTATGTATGTATGTATGTATGTATGTATGTATGTATGTATGTATGTATGTATGTATGTATGTATGTATGTATGTATGTATGTATGTATATGTATATATATGTATATGTACGTATATGTGTATATGTATGTATATGTATATATGTATATGTATATATGTATATATGTATGTGTATATATGTATATATGTATGTGTGTGTGTATGTATGTATGTATGTATGTGTATATGTGTGTGTGTGTATGTGTATGTATATATATGTATACGTGTATGTATATGTATGTTAAATGAATACAGAAATGATAATGAGAGATTCATATGTACTTGTATTTTACTATAATTCTATTGTATTAGAATCGAATGGTATAATTGTTAGAATCAATGTTTGAATAATCTGTTAAAATCATTTCAAACTGGGGAAAGGGAAGTTTTATGATCTTAAGGAGCAAACTTAGAAAAGTAGGAAAACAGGTTATTCTTGGAAACAAGAATAGGCAGAAGTTAGTTATATTGCAGCCATTTGCATATGGGCAGAGGGACGTGAGCAAACAGCATGCAGCATTTGTGTAACAGAAGGAATCAGACACGTAGAATAGAGGCTGTCTTAATGTGACAAGGAGACAGAATCATCCAATGGGATTTTAAGGTTCATGCTTACTGCACGTGGAAGGGGTATGGATCTTATGGGATACGTTTACAGGTATGATTGTATGACGTATGTATTCTTTGTGTCTATAAAATTGGTCCCTTTTGTATGGAGTGGGTGTGCCTCTTTTGAAGGGGACACCCTGGTCAGATGCTTATGCTGTCCAGTAAACTTATCTTCTGTTTCAAACCTGCTTCTTGGGTATTTTCTAACTTAGTCTTAAAATAATTCAGCTGTGTAGGACCAGAGACGGCGTCCTGGCCCCACACTTGTTATGGTCAGTTTGGCTGCTTCCCCCCTCTCCCCACCCAGAATAATATACCAGAAGAGATCCAAAGAACAACTCTCCCCATTTGCAGTAAGGCTTGCAAACTGGTCCTATTCTGGAAGACCTTTATCTGGCATCAAGGGCAATGTAACTCCATGGGGAACGAGTAGGAGAATTGAGCAGGCAACTATGCTGTGGTTACTTGCAGGTTAGAGTCTTCTTACAATTGATGCATTTAGTATTGTTTGCCTTCTGATATTTTATTAATCATCTCAAACACTTGGTTATCAGCCTCAAGATGGAGCCTGGAGGTATATGAAAATTATAACTGATCTAAAACTACAAAAACCAATTCCCCTGGAGAAAGTAGTTGCACTGATGGGTGGACCTACCTACCTACCTACCTACCTACCTACCTACCTACCTACCTACCTACCTACCTACCTACCTACCTACCTACCTACCTACCTACCTACCTACCTACCTACCTACCCTACCCTACCCTACCCTACCCTACCTACCTAATGAAATGTGTTGTCTTTTGTGATGCAACATGGTAGGTTGTCAAGGACTCTCCAAATTTATCAAGCAACTATTCATGTGAATAAATTTTGACCATGATATCTGGCCATTCCTTTTACTAATAATGCCATTGTATGAGATCATAGAGCCAGAGATTATTAAAAGAGTTGTAATCATCTAGTTTACGTGATTCCCATTTGATCAGAAATGATAAACTAAACTTCTGAAGTTCATCTAAGCCTCTGGAGGCAGTTGCTAAAGGTAACGTTCTCAGTGAAAGGGTTTTTTTTCTCTTATTTCCATCCCAAATTTTCAATAAGGTATCTATTATTTTTATATATTCTGGACCTAGTTTTTGGGGTGGTCCAAATAAATGTCCTGAGTGGCATCTTGACTACAATGTGTTCAACTGCTGTATCATGAGAACCAAGGGTATATTAATTAATAATATTAACCAAGGATTCTCATGAATCAACCAAGTTGACAACCAGGTTAGCTTCACTGCATCATGCTATGCTTTTATATTTAGTATATTTAGACCAATCAAAGACCAATTCGACTGAGCTAAATACCAGTTTAGGTCTTTTAGCTTTTCAAATTAACTCATTATTTTTTGCTAACTTTCTAGCTTCTACATTTTTAGGACATTCAACAGTATGTTGTTTTAAGAATTACTATAATCTTGATTGCATTTATCCATCCTAATACAGAAAGGTTAAATTTCTCCCACAATGATTTTTTTCTGTTTAAGAAAACAGCAGAAATAAAACTTCTTTAGGACGTTATAAATAGCGTTTGAGGGGAAAACTTCACGCAGGTCTCTTTTCCGAAAGGACTTAAGCATGTTATATTCCTCTCAACCCAGGTTTTTCAAAAATTGCTAACTAGCGATTTTTTTTTTTGCAAAGGTCCAGGTTGAAGATGCTCCCACACCAACACACCACTGGCTTGAAATTGTCCTCTGTCATTTAAGAAATATTCTAGCTAATCTTCACACCAAGATGAGTGATATGTTTCCCCATCAGCCTATTTACAGAGTCCAATTCAGAAAGGACTCTCTTAAATGGTAGTATTACTGTTTTTCATCATTCAGCTTGTACTCTGAAATGAAGAAAGGATGTTGCTTCAACAATAACCAGGTTTCACAATGTCTGATAGCATGATTACAATATCATCTACAAATAACATCAGTTTATAATGGGTCTCTTCAACTTTCAGGCAGGAGATGGAGATGGAATCTGTTATTGCTAGAGCCAGAACAACCATTAGAGAAAGCCATTAGAGGACAACCTGATCTCCCTTTTCGATTTATATGAAACTGTGTTGATAGCATGTTCAAAATACAGAACTGTGCCCATGAAGTTGAGTATATAATTTTTTCCCCACGTGTTGAATTGATCTCCACAACCAGATGTTTCCAGGACTTAAAAATGAAATTTATGCTCAACTGAATCAAATGCCTTTTTTGCATTCAGAAAAAGAAACATCACCCTCACATTTTCCTTTATAACATTTTTCTATTTGGTATAAACCTTGTTTGATCTTCATTAATATACTTTGGAATTATTTTCTTTAATGTAATCACTAAAATTGAGGTTATTTTTTTAATTATAACTTAATAGGCTAATTGGTCTGTATGATCCCACTGACACTGGGTCTTTTTTTAATTTTAATATTGGTGATTTCTGCACAGCACACTAACAGTGTGTGAACCCGGCTTTCCCTGTTTGCCTTCGGACTGGAGATCTCACCCTTCCAGGAAGTGATTGTAAACAGTCCAGGTTGTTGTGGCTCCTGTGGTTTCTGCAAAAAGGTCACTAGTTTAGCGATGTTTCTAAAACCCGGGTTAAGGGAAATATACCGGGCTGAACCCATTTTGGAGAAGAGCCCTGTGCTTCCTCAGTCCATTATATTTGAGCTGTGTGAAAACCACCATTAAATCATCTTTAATTCAGGCCAGTTATTTATTGCTGCAAGTAAGCGGTTTGCCACATGTATAAACTGTTGGTAGAACTTAACAGTAATGCTGTCAAATCCCAGGATTTATTCTTTGAAAGATTTCTAACCACTTCTTTAACTTCATTTAATTTCATTTTATTGTCTTCCTCAGATAACGTTGGGATTTTTGAAATTCACTACAAAACTATTTCCCTTATTAGAATCTGAATTTCTAGTGGGAAATAGATTGGTGTTTAAAAAATTTAATCTCACAATCTCCTCTGTACTTGTTGCTCTGTTTGTTTTTTAAAGCAGTGATTATATTTTTCTCTTTTCTTTGTATTTAGTTGATACACAGTAAACATATTGCCCTTATTACCCAAGTCAAATAATGCTGATTTGCAAAAATCAGTTATTTTAATTTATTCTCTCAAACTCAAGGTCTTCAATGATTTTTTTAAAAAAACAACCTTTAATTTCTTTGAGTGTTTGATCACTGTGGGCCTGTTTATGTTTTTTGCCAGTCTCTTCAATTTAATTGAAATAGGTATGTATTTATTTTCCTCATTTTCTTTTTAAGTGCCCTCTAATAAAATCTCTGGCAACATCCCAAATGGTTATTGCTGAGACATTTAGTTCATTATGAAAGGAAAAACTTCCAAATCTTTCCACATTTTTCCCCTCACTATTCAGTCATTCAATAAGTCATTATCTAGGCATCACACTCAATCTTTACTCTTAATAAATTGAAGTGATAATGTTACAGGAGCACAATCTGCATAGAACATTGGTTGTATCACTGAGTCCTCCATAAAAACCAAACATTCCTTAGAAAGTAAAAAAAGAAACCAATGCAAGAGCATGAATGGTAAACAGCTGAACAAAAGTGTAATTTTTATCCCTTAAGTTTACATACAAAAATATATTAAAGTAAACTGCTTAATTAATTTGTTCAATAAATGCAGACAAATTTAATGTTTGCTTTCCCCTTTTCCCTAAGATTCATCTAAGGTAACATTTATTCTTAGGTTTAAATATCCTCCTGCAATTACCACACCTTCCACAAAGGGCAATAAGGCATCAAAAAGCTCTTTAAATAATATACTTCGTTGCTAGAAACATCAATATTAACTGGCATCATTCTTTGATGCCCCAAAGTCCCTAATCCCATAACAATGTCCTTGAGGGGTCAACTAGGACATCAATTGTCTTAACCATATGTGATGAATGTAAATGCAAGTCTTTTACTCTTATCTAAGCCCAATGCCACATAAACTGTCACCAATTTAGAAAACTGTAGAAGAAGAAGAAGAAGAAGAAGAAGAAGAAGAAGAAGAAGAAGAAGAAGAAGAAGAAGAAGAAGAAGAAGAAGAAGAAGAAGAAGAAGAGGAGGAGGAGGAGGAGGAGTTTGGATTTATATCCCCCCTTTCTCTCCTATAGGAGACTCAAAGGGGCTTACAATCTCCTTGCCCTTCCCCCCTCACAACAAACACCCTGTGAGGTAGGTGGGGCTGAGAGAGCTCCAAGAAGCTGTGACTAGCCCAAGGTCACCCAGCTGGCATGTGTGGGAGTGTACAGGCTAATCTGAATTCCCCAAATAAGCCTCCACAGCTCAGGCGGCAGAGCGGGGAATCAAACCCGGTTCCTCCAGATCAGAGTGCACCTGCTCTTAGCCACTGCTCTTCGCCACTACACCACTGCTGCTCACATGACCATGGCTTTGTTTCATAAGTGTTTCTTGAATGAAGATAATGTTTGCTGTTTTTTCCGTTTGGTGTGATAGCCAGCATAGTGGTTAAGAGTGGTGGACTCTAGTCTGGAGAACCGGGTTTGATTCTCCACTCTTCCGCATGAGCAGCGGGCTCAAAGCTGGTGAACTGAGTTTGTTTCTCCACTCCTACACTTGCAGACTGCTGCATGACTTTGGACCACTAACAGTTATCTCAGAACTTCCAGGGCCCCACCTACCTCACGAGGTGTCTCTTGTGGGGAGGGGAAGGGAAGCTGATTAAAAGCTGATTGAGACTCTTTAAAGGTACAGAAAAGCCAGCTATAAAAACCAACTCTTCTTCTTTTATTTTTAGAAGAACCTATTTCTCTCTGAGAATTCATTGACATTATTACAATGGACAGAAAGATATTTATTTTATTCATTTTTAATTACTTCAAACGTCAAATTTAATGCTAGACGATGAAAAAATATTGTTTTACTATATCTTCAACTTTCTCAGTTGTTCTGATCATTTGGGTTTCTCCTTTAAAGGGGAAACCTTATCTTTAAGCAATTTCATTGCTTCTCAGCCTAAGAATGAAGAACCTTAAATTATGTCTCTACGAGGAGAAATATCTGGAAATACTTGGACAATTTCATTGCTCATTATCAATGGGTCTTGTTTCAATTTGTTTACCATCAACTCCATAGTTGTTAGTGATTTAAATGTCACAATTATGTCACAACAGACCTGCCTATTTGGGGCAGTCTTTGAATTTATTCTGAAAGCCCTTGCATCTTAATCAGAGAACATCTGCTTTTCCAATTCTCTCTCTCTCATATTGAATGCAGTTTTTTGTTTAGTTAGAAGACAGTTTACACAAAATAAAACTCCACACAGAACAGAAAAGAAATGACAAAACGCTAGCAAAACATTTTAAAAGGGCATGAGCATGCAACCAGCGCTGGTTTTTTTTTAAAAAAATGTAATGTGAATGCAGCAAAGAGGGGGGGAGGGGAAACCCTTGTATGTTATTTTCCATTGCAAATCATGCAGAATCTGACACCAGAAAGGGGGTATAGAAGAAGAAGAAGAAGAAGAAGAAGAAGAAGAAGAAGAAGAAGAAGAAGAAGAAGAAGAAGAAGAAGAAGAAGAAGAAGAAGAAGAAGAAGAGTTTGGATTTATATCCCCCCTTTCTCTCCTGTAGGAGACACCAAAGGGGGGTTTACATAATCTCCTTTGCCCTTCCCCCCTCACAACAAACACCCTCTGTGAGGTAGGTGGGGCTGAGAGGGTTCCGGAGAAGCTGTGACTAGCCCAAGGTCACCCAGCTGGCGTGTGTGGGAGTGCACAGGCTAATCTGAATTCCCCAGATAAGCCTCCACAGCTCAGGCGGCAGAGCGGGGAATCAAACCCGGTTCCTCCAGATTAGATACACGAGCTCTTAACCTCCTACGCCACTGCTGCTCAAATGAATCAAACAAATAAAGCCTATTCACAGCTTCTTAATTTCCTAAAAGATGCCCCCTTCTCAAAAAAGTGCTGTGTCAACATGTCTAAGGACAAAATTTTGGAAATTAAAATAATCCTACCTGAACAGACTTGACACAAGCAGTCATCTTGAAATCAGCAATTAATGCAGTGTTACAGCTCTGTTATACATTATCTAACAGCGAATTGGTCTTAGGAACGAACCATGCTGTGATTGGAGGCATGTACCTTACATTTTTATGTAGCTGGTTTCCAGCCCAGCAAACAAACACATCATCTCCAGGTTTTCCATCGGATTGAACCTAGATGGAAGCCGTTTCTCTCACTCTTTTTTTACCAAAATGACAGAGACAAATGGATACATTACCGTGAGAGTTCCTTTGGCAGAGTAAGCGGCATAGGAGCACAGAAGGTCTTGACTATGAAGCTTTTGGGCCTCATTGTTACACGGCTGGCCACTAGGAAAAAAACATTCGCCCGTACTTTTCAGAGCCACTGTATTTGGTGAAGAGCCCGGCAGGTCAAGCAGGACAGAGTAATTTACGAGCTGGATGTCTTCAAGGCCATAGGATGACCACTGAGCAAGGAGCTTGGTCACAATCGCTCCGTCTTCTTTCTGGGGCAACTCTATCAAATCTCTGATGAGGGAAAAGAAAAACAACAACAAAAACTTGGATTAACAGATTGATTTTTCCACACAATAAGAAATAAGTATTCCCTCCCGGTCTTCACTCGATTCCTTCACAGAAACGGGCAGCCATGCAAAGGGAGAAACTGGGATAAAATAGACCTGAATTGTAAGAAACCAATTGTAACGGCCATAGAGAGGTCAGAGCACACACGGAAATGTTTAGACACATCATTTGAATCCACCCGGAGTGTCCAAACAGCTTAGAAGAGAGTACAGAGCATATATCTGTTTTAAAAAAATTTGAGTAGGGACCAGAGTTAAACAAATGACATTCACCATCTGCAGTCTATTTTTATAGCAAATCGAGCATATACACCCATGTTTCAAATGTGGTGGGCTTACGTTAAAGACTTGCGAGCACTCTTCAAGAGGAATAATAGTCAAAGGTTAACTCTTTAGATTTAATCTTTCTCACTTTATCTCCAATAAGTCTTCACACAGACAGCACAAAATAGACAAGTTAATCCCATCGCTTGTACATTACAAGCCAGCGATTTCATCGGCTATGCCCTTTAACGCAATGACACAAACTTGGACAGTCCCCAAAAGCACGAAGTTGTTTGATTAACACACTCACTATTTTGAGGAACCACATTTCCCCACAGGGCATTAATAGAATAAATAATGGGAGGAAACTCATCCCATACAAATAAGATTGAGGTACTTTTTACCAGCCCAGTGCTATGTTCCAAGATGAGAGGTAGTTTTAAAATTAAGAGCACAGTGACAAAATAGGTTCTGGTGGGTTCTCCGGGCTGTGTGGCCGTGGTCTGGTGGATTTTGTTCCTAACGTTTCGCCTGCGTCTGTGGCTGGCATCTTCAGAGGTGTATCACAGAGGGAAGTCGGTTACACACTGTATCCCTCTGCGATACACTTCTGAAGATGCCAGCCACAGATGCAGGCGAAACGTGAGAAACAAAATCTGCCAGACCACAGCCACACAGCCCGGAAAACCCACCAGAACCAGTTGAATTCGGCCATGAAAGCCTTCGACAATACAATGACAAAATTGTTCCTTTCATTGAGGAATGAAGGATGTTTTCAACTCGACAATTAAATGAGCATGCTACTGAACGTTTAGTGACAATATCTTTGATTGAATTAAATAAAGGAATGTGCATTCCTTATTTACTTTGTAATTTCTTTACAGAATATTAAAAACCAGATGCAGATCGTGCCCTAGGCTTTATTAAAAACAAATCAGCAGGTATTAAGTGTTTTTAATGAGCCTTGGGAATAATTTAATCCAACAAACAAACTCCTTAGTAATTTTTACGAGCAAGATTAAGGCTGTGATCCTGAGCCCATAATATCTGGGAGTGTGTTGCACTTGTCTAAGTGCCACTTCGTTTGAAGCAAACCTGTTCAGAATCATTAAAGCTGTAAGCAATGTTTATTCTTCGTGTTCTTAAATGCCTCACAGAGCGGTTTTTCTGACATTTGCACGTGTCCATTGCGTCCTGTAGCTTCCAATCCAATCATCATCATCATCATCATCATCATCATCATCATCATCATCATCATCATCATCATCATCATCATCATCATCATCATTGTTAATAACAACAACAACAACAACAACAACAACAACAACAACATGGGTTTGGTGGGGGTGTTTTGGGCCGTTCGTGGGGCATTCCCAGGCAGGGCGGGCCGGACAGGGGCGCAGGGTGTACACGTGCCCAGGCGCAGTTTCCCCTCACTCCACCCCCTGGCAGTCGGTCTCTAAAAGGTTCGCCATCACTGGTATACCCTGATCTTACCAGATATCAGAAGTTAAGCAGGGTCAGTATATGGAAGGAAGACCACGAAGGAAGGCTCTGTTGAGGAAGGCAATGACATACCATCTCTGCTTCTTGACTGCCTTGAAAGCCCCATACTGGAGTTGCCATAAGTCAGCTGCACCTTGATGGCATTTTATCATATACTATGCTTGTAGATGGCCTTTCATAATCTTCACAGGGGCTAGCCACTGAATAATTAGACTACACAAGCTGGGATCCCACAAGAAACGACACAAAGGAGACATTTTAACATTCCACCCTACTGATCACACCTCTAATTCTTTAGGCTGCGAGGGACAGGAGCAGGCCGAATCCCACCATTTCTTCCCCTATGGCTTGGTATACACATTCAAAAATAATAAGTAACACAATGAGGTGGCAGTGACGCTACATCATAGGTGTCAAACTCATGCCCCTCCAGAGGTTATGTACTACAGTTCCCATCATCCCCTGCCAGCTTCATGCTGGCAGGGGATGCCCCCCCCCCCCCCCCCCCCCACCGCCCCCGCCCCCCCCCCCCCCCGCCCCCCCCCCCCGCCGCCCCCCCCCCCCGCCCCCCCCCCCCCCCCCACCCCCCCCCCCCCCCACCCCCCCCCCCCCCCCTGCCCCACCCCCCCAACCCCCCCCCCCCCCCCCCCCCCCCCCCACCCACCCACCCCCCCCCCCACCCCACCCCCCCCCCCCCCCCCACCCCCCAACCACCCCCCCCCCCCCCCACCCCCCCCCACCCCCACCCCCCCCCCCCCCCACCCCCCCCCCCCCCCACCCCCCCCCCCCCCCACCCCCCCCCCCCCCCACCCCCCCCCCCCCCCACCCCCCCCCCCCCCCACCCCCCCCCCCCCCCACCCCCCCCCCCCCCCACCCCCCCCCCCCCCCACCCCCCCCCCCCCCCACCCCCCCCCCCCCCCACCCCCCCCCCCCCCCACCCCCCCCCCCCCCCACCCCCCCCCCCCCCCACCCCCCCCCCCCCCCACCCCCCCCCCCCCCCACCCCCCCCCCCCCCCACCCCCCCCCCCCCCCACCCCCCCCCCCCCCCACCCCCCCCCCCCCCCACCCCCCCCCCCCCCCACCCCCCCCCCCCCCCACCCCCCCCCCCCCCCACCCCCCCCCCCCCCCACCCCCCCCCCCCCCCACCCCCCCCCCCCCCCACCCCCCCCCCCCCCCACCCCCCCCCCCCCCCACCCCCCCCCCCCCCCACCCCCCCCCCCCCCCACCCCCCCCCCCCCCCACCCCCCCCCCCCCCCACCCCCCCCCCCCCCCACCCCCCCCCCCCCCCACCCCCCCCCCCCCCCACCCCCCCCCCCCCCCACCCCCCCCCCCCCCCACCCCCCCCCCCCCCCACCCCCCCCCCCCCCCACCCCCCCCCCCCCCCACCCCCCCCCCCCCCCACCCCCCCCCCCCCCCACCCCCCCCCCCCCCCACCCCCCCCCCCCCCCACCCCCCCCCCCCCCCACCCCCCCCCCCCCCCACCCCCCCCCCCCCCCACCCCCCCCCCCCCCCACCCCCCCCCCCCCCCACCCCCCCCCCCCCCCACCCCCCCCCCCCCCCACCCCCCCCCCCCCCCACCCCCCCCCCCCCCCACCCCCCCCCCCCCCCACCCCCCCCCCCCCCCACCCCCCCCCCCCCCCACCCCCCCCCCCCCCCACCCCCCCCCCCCCCCACCCCCCCCCCCCCCCACCCCCCCCCCCCCCCACCCCCCCCCCCCCCCACCCCCCCCCCCCCCCACCCCCCCCCCCCCCCACCCCCCCCCCCCCCCACCCCCCCCCCCCCCCACCCCCCCCCCCCCCCACCCCCCCCCCCCCCCACCCCCCCCCCCCCCCACCCCCCCCCCCCCCCACCCCCCCCCCCCCCCACCCCCCCCCCCCCCCACCCCCCCCCCCCCCCACCCCCCCCCCCCCCCACCCCCCCCCCCCCCCACCCCCCCCCCCCCCCACCCCCCCCCCCCCCCACCCCCCCCCCCCCCCACCCCCCCCCCCCCCCACCCCCCCCCCCCCCCACCCCCCCCCCCCCCCACCCCCCCCCCCCCCCACCCCCCCCCCCCCCCACCCCCCCCCCCCCCCACCCCCCCCCCCCCCCACCCCCCCCCCCCCCCACCCCCCCCCCCCCCCACCCCCCCCCCCCCCCACCCCCCCCCCCCCCCACCCCCCCCCCCCCCCACCCCCCCCCCCCCCCACCCCCCCCCCCCCCCACCCCCCCCCCCCCCCACCCCCCCCCCCCCCCACCCCCCCCCCCCCCCACCCCCCCCCCCCCCCACCCCCCCCCCCCCCCACCCCCCCCCCCCCCCACCCCCCCCCCCCCCCACCCCCCCCCCCCCCCACCCCCCCCCCCCCCCACCCCCCCCCCCCCCCACCCCCCCCCCCCCCCACCCCCCCCCCCCCCCACCCCCCCCCCCCCCCACCCCCCCCCCCCCCCACCCCCCCCCCCCCCCACCCCCCCCCCCCCCCACCCCCCCCCCCCCCCACCCCCCCCCCCCCCCACCCCCCCCCCCCCCCACCCCCCCCCCCCCCCACCCCCCCCCCCCCCCACCCCCCCCCCCCCCCACCCCCCCCCCCCCCCACCCCCCCCCCCCCCCACCCCCCCCCCCCCCCACCCCCCCCCCCCCCCACCCCCCCCCCCCCCCACCCCCCCCCCCCCCCACCCCCCCCCCCCCCCACCCCCCCCCCCCCCCACCCCCCCCCCCCCCCACCCCCCCCCCCCCCCACCCCCCCCCCCCCCCACCCCCCCCCCCCCCCACCCCCCCCCCCCCCCACCCCCCCCCCCCCCCACCCCCCCCCCCCCCCACCCCCCCCCCCCCCCACCCCCCCCCCCCCCCACCCCCCCCCCCCCCCACCCCCCCCCCCCCCCACCCCCCCCCCCCCCCACCCCCCCCCCCCCCCACCCCCCCCCCCCCCCACCCCCCCCCCCCCCCACCCCCCCCCCCCCCCACCCCCCCCCCCCCCCACCCCCCCCCCCCCCCACCCCCCCCCCCCCCCACCCCCCCCCCCCCCCACCCCCCCCCCCCCCCACCCCCCCCCCCCCCCACCCCCCCCCCCCCCCACCCCCCCCCCCCCCCACCCCCCCCCCCCCCCACCCCCCCCCCCCCCCACCCCCCCCCCCCCCCACCCCCCCCCCCCCCCACCCCCCCCCCCCCCCACCCCCCCCCCCCCCCACCCCCCCCCCCCCCCACCCCCCCCCCCCCCCACCCCCCCCCCCCCCCACCCCCCCCCCCCCCCACCCCCCCCCCCCCCCACCCCCCCCCCCCCCCACCCCCCCCCCCCCCCACCCCCCCCCCCCCCCACCCCCCCCCCCCCCCACCCCCCCCCCCCCCCACCCCCCCCCCCCCCCACCCCCCCCCCCCCCCACCCCCCCCCCCCCCCACCCCCCCCCCCCCCCACCCCCCCCCCCCCCCACCCCCCCCCCCCCCCACCCCCCCCCCCCCCCACCCCCCCCCCCCCCCACCCCCCCCCCCCCCCACCCCCCCCCCCCCCCACCCCCCCCCCCCCCCACCCCCCCCCCCCCCCACCCCCCCCCCCCCCCACCCCCCCCCCCCCCCACCCCCCCCCCCCCCCACCCCCCCCCCCCCCCACCCCCCCCCCCCCCCACCCCCCCCCCCCCCCACCCCCCCCCCCCCCCACCCCCCCCCCCCCCCACCCCCCCCCCCCCCCACCCCCCCCCCCCCCCACCCCCCCCCCCCCCCACCCCCCCCCCCCCCCACCCCCCCCCCCCCCCACCCCCCCCCCCCCCCACCCCCCCCCCCCCCCACCCCCCCCCCCCCCCACCCCCCCCCCCCCCCACCCCCCCCCCCCCCCACCCCCCCCCCCCCCCACCCCCCCCCCCCCCCACCCCCCCCCCCCCCCACCCCCCCCCCCCCCCACCCCCCCCCCCCCCCACCCCCCCCCCCCCCCACCCCCCCCCCCCCCCACCCCCCCCCCCCCCCACCCCCCCCCCCCCCCACCCCCCCCCCCCCCCACCCCCCCCCCCCCCCACCCCCCCCCCCCCCCACCCCCCCCCCCCCCCACCCCCCCCCCCCCCCACCCCCCCCCCCCCCCACCCCCCCCCCCCCCCACCCCCCCCCCCCCCCACCCCCCCCCCCCCCCACCCCCCCCCCCCCCCACCCCCCCCCCCCCCCACCCCCCCCCCCCCCCACCCCCCCCCCCCCCCACCCCCCCCCCCCCCCACCCCCCCCCCCCCCCACCCCCCCCCCCCCCCACCCCCCCCCCCCCCCACCCCCCCCCCCCCCCACCCCCCCCCCCCCCCACCCCCCCCCCCCCCCACCCCCCCCCCCCCCCACCCCCCCCCCCCCCCACCCCCCCCCCCCCCCACCCCCCCCCCCCCCCACCCCCCCCCCCCCCCACCCCCCCCCCCCCCCACCCCCCCCCCCCCCCACCCCCCCCCCCCCCCACCCCCCCCCCCCCCCACCCCCCCCCCCCCCCACCCCCCCCCCCCCCCACCCCCCCCCCCCCCCACCCCCCCCCCCCCCCACCCCCCCCCCCCCCCACCCCCCCCCCCCCCCACCCCCCCCCCCCCCCACCCCCCCCCCCCCCCACCCCCCCCCCCCCCCACCCCCCCCCCCCCCCACCCCCCCCCCCCCCCACCCCCCCCCCCCCCCACCCCCCCCCCCCCCCACCCCCCCCCCCCCCCACCCCCCCCCCCCCCCACCCCCCCCCCCCCCCACCCCCCCCCCCCCCCACCCCCCCCCCCCCCCACCCCCCCCCCCCCCCACCCCCCCCCCCCCCCACCCCCCCCCCCCCCCACCCCCCCCCCCCCCCACCCCCCCCCCCCCCCACCCCCCCCCCCCCCCACCCCCCCCCCCCCCCACCCCCCCCCCCCCCCACCCCCCCCCCCCCCCACCCCCCCCCCCCCCCACCCCCCCCCCCCCCCACCCCCCCCCCCCCCCACCCCCCCCCCCCCCCACCCCCCCCCCCCCCCACCCCCCCCCCCCCCCACCCCCCCCCCCCCCCACCCCCCCCCCCCCCCACCCCCCCCCCCCCCCACCCCCCCCCCCCCCCACCCCCCCCCCCCCCCACCCCCCCCCCCCCCCACCCCCCCCCCCCCCCACCCCCCCCCCCCCCCACCCCCCCCCCCCCCCACCCCCCCCCCCCCCCACCCCCCCCCCCCCCCACCCCCCCCCCCCCCCACCCCCCCCCCCCCCCACCCCCCCCCCCCCCCACCCCCCCCCCCCCCCACCCCCCCCCCCCCCCACCCCCCCCCCCCCCCACCCCCCCCCCCCCCCACCCCCCCCCCCCCCCACCCCCCCCCCCCCCCACCCCCCCCCCCCCCCACCCCCCCCCCCCCCCACCCCCCCCCCCCCCCACCCCCCCCCCCCCCCACCCCCCCCCCCCCCCACCCCCCCCCCCCCCCACCCCCCCCCCCCCCCACCCCCCCCCCCCCCCACCCCCCCCCCCCCCCACCCCCCCCCCCCCCCACCCCCCCCCCCCCCCACCCCCCCCCCCCCCCACCCCCCCCCCCCCCCACCCCCCCCCCCCCCCACCCCCCCCCCCCCCCACCCCCCCCCCCCCCCACCCCCCCCCCCCCCCACCCCCCCCCCCCCCCACCCCCCCCCCCCCCCACCCCCCCCCCCCCCCACCCCCCCCCCCCCCCACCCCCCCCCCCCCCCACCCCCCCCCCCCCCCACCCCCCCCCCCCCCCACCCCCCCCCCCCCCCACCCCCCCCCCCCCCCACCCCCCCCCCCCCCCACCCCCCCCCCCCCCCACCCCCCCCCCCCCCCACCCCCCCCCCCCCCCACCCCCCCCCCCCCCCACCCCCCCCCCCCCCCACCCCCCCCCCCCCCCACCCCCCCCCCCCCCCACCCCCCCCCCCCCCCACCCCCCCCCCCCCCCACCCCCCCCCCCCCCCACCCCCCCCCCCCCCCACCCCCCCCCCCCCCCACCCCCCCCCCCCCCCACCCCCCCCCCCCCCCACCCCCCCCCCCCCCCACCCCCCCCCCCCCCCACCCCCCCCCCCCCCCACCCCCCCCCCCCCCCACCCCCCCCCCCCCCCACCCCCCCCCCCCCCCACCCCCCCCCCCCCCCACCCCCCCCCCCCCCCACCCCCCCCCCCCCCCACCCCCCCCCCCCCCCACCCCCCCCCCCCCCCACCCCCCCCCCCCCCCACCCCCCCCCCCCCCCACCCCCCCCCCCCCCCACCCCCCCCCCCCCCCACCCCCCCCCCCCCCCACCCCCCCCCCCCCCCACCCCCCCCCCCCCCCACCCCCCCCCCCCCCCACCCCCCCCCCCCCCCACCCCCCCCCCCCCCCACCCCCCCCCCCCCCCACCCCCCCCCCCCCCCACCCCCCCCCCCCCCCACCCCCCCCCCCCCCCACCCCCCCCCCCCCCCACCCCCCCCCCCCCCCACCCCCCCCCCCCCCCACCCCCCCCCCCCCCCACCCCCCCCCCCCCCCACCCCCCCCCCCCCCCACCCCCCCCCCCCCCCACCCCCCCCCCCCCCCACCCCCCCCCCCCCCCACCCCCCCCCCCCCCCACCCCCCCCCCCCCCCACCCCCCCCCCCCCCCACCCCCCCCCCCCCCCACCCCCCCCCCCCCCCACCCCCCCCCCCCCCCACCCCCCCCCCCCCCCACCCCCCCCCCCCCCCACCCCCCCCCCCCCCCACCCCCCCCCCCCCCCACCCCCCCCCCCCCCCACCCCCCCCCCCCCCCACCCCCCCCCCCCCCCACCCCCCCCCCCCCCCACCCCCCCCCCCCCCCACCCCCCCCCCCCCCCACCCCCCCCCCCCCCCACCCCCCCCCCCCCCCACCCCCCCCCCCCCCCACCCCCCCCCCCCCCCACCCCCCCCCCCCCCCACCCCCCCCCCCCCCCACCCCCCCCCCCCCCCACCCCCCCCCCCCCCCACCCCCCCCCCCCCCCACCCCCCCCCCCCCCCACCCCCCCCCCCCCCCACCCCCCCCCCCCCCCACCCCCCCCCCCCCCCACCCCCCCCCCCCCCCACCCCCCCCCCCCCCCACCCCCCCCCCCCCCCACCCCCCCCCCCCCCCACCCCCCCCCCCCCCCACCCCCCCCCCCCCCCACCCCCCCCCCCCCCCACCCCCCCCCCCCCCCACCCCCCCCCCCCCCCACCCCCCCCCCCCCCCACCCCCCCCCCCCCCCACCCCCCCCCCCCCCCACCCCCCCCCCCCCCCACCCCCCCCCCCCCCCACCCCCCCCCCCCCCCACCCCCCCCCCCCCCCACCCCCCCCCCCCCCCACCCCCCCCCCCCCCCACCCCCCCCCCCCCCCACCCCCCCCCCCCCCCACCCCCCCCCCCCCCCACCCCCCCCCCCCCCCACCCCCCCCCCCCCCCACCCCCCCCCCCCCCCACCCCCCCCCCCCCCCACCCCCCCCCCCCCCCACCCCCCCCCCCCCCCACCCCCCCCCCCCCCCACCCCCCCCCCCCCCCACCCCCCCCCCCCCCCACCCCCCCCCCCCCCCACCCCCCCCCCCCCCCACCCCCCCCCCCCCCCACCCCCCCCCCCCCCCACCCCCCCCCCCCCCCACCCCCCCCCCCCCCCACCCCCCCCCCCCCCCACCCCCCCCCCCCCCCACCCCCCCCCCCCCCCACCCCCCCCCCCCCCCACCCCCCCCCCCCCCCACCCCCCCCCCCCCCCACCCCCCCCCCCCCCCACCCCCCCCCCCCCCCACCCCCCCCCCCCCCCACCCCCCCCCCCCCCCACCCCCCCCCCCCCCCACCCCCCCCCCCCCCCACCCCCCCCCCCCCCCACCCCCCCCCCCCCCCACCCCCCCCCCCCCCCACCCCCCCCCCCCCCCACCCCCCCCCCCCCCCACCCCCCCCCCCCCCCACCCCCCCCCCCCCCCACCCCCCCCCCCCCCCACCCCCCCCCCCCCCCACCCCCCCCCCCCCCCACCCCCCCCCCCCCCCACCCCCCCCCCCCCCCACCCCCCCCCCCCCCCACCCCCCCCCCCCCCCACCCCCCCCCCCCCCCACCCCCCCCCCCCCCCACCCCCCCCCCCCCCCACCCCCCCCCCCCCCCACCCCCCCCCCCCCCCACCCCCCCCCCCCCCCACCCCCCCCCCCCCCCACCCCCCCCCCCCCCCACCCCCCCCCCCCCCCACCCCCCCCCCCCCCCACCCCCCCCCCCCCCCACCCCCCCCCCCCCCCACCCCCCCCCCCCCCCACCCCCCCCCCCCCCCACCCCCCCCCCCCCCCACCCCCCCCCCCCCCCACCCCCCCCCCCCCCCACCCCCCCCCCCCCCCACCCCCCCCCCCCCCCACCCCCCCCCCCCCCCACCCCCCCCCCCCCCCACCCCCCCCCCCCCCCACCCCCCCCCCCCCCCACCCCCCCCCCCCCCCACCCCCCCCCCCCCCCACCCCCCCCCCCCCCCACCCCCCCCCCCCCCCACCCCCCCCCCCCCCCACCCCCCCCCCCCCCCACCCCCCCCCCCCCCCACCCCCCCCCCCCCCCACCCCCCCCCCCCCCCACCCCCCCCCCCCCCCACCCCCCCCCCCCCCCACCCCCCCCCCCCCCCACCCCCCCCCCCCCCCACCCCCCCCCCCCCCCACCCCCCCCCCCCCCCACCCCCCCCCCCCCCCACCCCCCCCCCCCCCCACCCCCCCCCCCCCCCACCCCCCCCCCCCCCCACCCCCCCCCCCCCCCACCCCCCCCCCCCCCCACCCCCCCCCCCCCCCACCCCCCCCCCCCCCCACCCCCCCCCCCCCCCACCCCCCCCCCCCCCCACCCCCCCCCCCCCCCACCCCCCCCCCCCCCCACCCCCCCCCCCCCCCACCCCCCCCCCCCCCCACCCCCCCCCCCCCCCACCCCCCCCCCCCCCCACCCCCCCCCCCCCCCACCCCCCCCCCCCCCCACCCCCCCCCCCCCCCACCCCCCCCCCCCCCCACCCCCCCCCCCCCCCACCCCCCCCCCCCCCCACCCCCCCCCCCCCCCACCCCCCCCCCCCCCCACCCCCCCCCCCCCCCACCCCCCCCCCCCCCCACCCCCCCCCCCCCCCACCCCCCCCCCCCCCCACCCCCCCCCCCCCCCACCCCCCCCCCCCCCCACCCCCCCCCCCCCCCACCCCCCCCCCCCCCCACCCCCCCCCCCCCCCACCCCCCCCCCCCCCCACCCCCCCCCCCCCCCACCCCCCCCCCCCCCCACCCCCCCCCCCCCCCACCCCCCCCCCCCCCCACCCCCCCCCCCCCCCACCCCCCCCCCCCCCCACCCCCCCCCCCCCCCACCCCCCCCCCCCCCCACCCCCCCCCCCCCCCACCCCCCCCCCCCCCCACCCCCCCCCCCCCCCACCCCCCCCCCCCCCCACCCCCCCCCCCCCCCACCCCCCCCCCCCCCCACCCCCCCCCCCCCCCACCCCCCCCCCCCCCCACCCCCCCCCCCCCCCACCCCCCCCCCCCCCCACCCCCCCCCCCCCCCACCCCCCCCCCCCCCCACCCCCCCCCCCCCCCACCCCCCCCCCCCCCCACCCCCCCCCCCCCCCACCCCCCCCCCCCCCCACCCCCCCCCCCCCCCACCCCCCCCCCCCCCCACCCCCCCCCCCCCCCACCCCCCCCCCCCCCCACCCCCCCCCCCCCCCACCCCCCCCCCCCCCCACCCCCCCCCCCCCCCACCCCCCCCCCCCCCCACCCCCCCCCCCCCCCACCCCCCCCCCCCCCCACCCCCCCCCCCCCCCACCCCCCCCCCCCCCCACCCCCCCCCCCCCCCACCCCCCCCCCCCCCCACCCCCCCCCCCCCCCACCCCCCCCCCCCCCCACCCCCCCCCCCCCCCACCCCCCCCCCCCCCCACCCCCCCCCCCCCCCACCCCCCCCCCCCCCCACCCCCCCCCCCCCCCACCCCCCCCCCCCCCCACCCCCCCCCCCCCCCACCCCCCCCCCCCCCCACCCCCCCCCCCCCCCACCCCCCCCCCCCCCCACCCCCCCCCCCCCCCACCCCCCCCCCCCCCCACCCCCCCCCCCCCCCACCCCCCCCCCCCCCCACCCCCCCCCCCCCCCACCCCCCCCCCCCCCCACCCCCCCCCCCCCCCACCCCCCCCCCCCCCCACCCCCCCCCCCCCCCACCCCCCCCCCCCCCCACCCCCCCCCCCCCCCACCCCCCCCCCCCCCCACCCCCCCCCCCCCCCACCCCCCCCCCCCCCCACCCCCCCCCCCCCCCACCCCCCCCCCCCCCCACCCCCCCCCCCCCCCACCCCCCCCCCCCCCCACCCCCCCCCCCCCCCACCCCCCCCCCCCCCCACCCCCCCCCCCCCCCACCCCCCCCCCCCCCCACCCCCCCCCCCCCCCACCCCCCCCCCCCCCCACCCCCCCCCCCCCCCACCCCCCCCCCCCCCCACCCCCCCCCCCCCCCACCCCCCCCCCCCCCCACCCCCCCCCCCCCCCACCCCCCCCCCCCCCCACCCCCCCCCCCCCCCACCCCCCCCCCCCCCCACCCCCCCCCCCCCCCACCCCCCCCCCCCCCCACCCCCCCCCCCCCCCACCCCCCCCCCCCCCCACCCCCCCCCCCCCCCACCCCCCCCCCCCCCCACCCCCCCCCCCCCCCACCCCCCCCCCCCCCCACCCCCCCCCCCCCCCACCCCCCCCCCCCCCCACCCCCCCCCCCCCCCACCCCCCCCCCCCCCCACCCCCCCCCCCCCCCACCCCCCCCCCCCCCCACCCCCCCCCCCCCCCACCCCCCCCCCCCCCCACCCCCCCCCCCCCCCACCCCCCCCCCCCCCCACCCCCCCCCCCCCCCACCCCCCCCCCCCCCCACCCCCCCCCCCCCCCACCCCCCCCCCCCCCCACCCCCCCCCCCCCCCACCCCCCCCCCCCCCCACCCCCCCCCCCCCCCACCCCCCCCCCCCCCCACCCCCCCCCCCCCCCACCCCCCCCCCCCCCCACCCCCCCCCCCCCCCACCCCCCCCCCCCCCCACCCCCCCCCCCCCCCACCCCCCCCCCCCCCCACCCCCCCCCCCCCCCACCCCCCCCCCCCCCCACCCCCCCCCCCCCCCACCCCCCCCCCCCCCCACCCCCCCCCCCCCCCACCCCCCCCCCCCCCCACCCCCCCCCCCCCCCACCCCCCCCCCCCCCCACCCCCCCCCCCCCCCACCCCCCCCCCCCCCCACCCCCCCCCCCCCCCACCCCCCCCCCCCCCCACCCCCCCCCCCCCCCACCCCCCCCCCCCCCCACCCCCCCCCCCCCCCACCCCCCCCCCCCCCCACCCCCCCCCCCCCCCACCCCCCCCCCCCCCCACCCCCCCCCCCCCCCACCCCCCCCCCCCCCCACCCCCCCCCCCCCCCACCCCCCCCCCCCCCCACCCCCCCCCCCCCCCACCCCCCCCCCCCCCCACCCCCCCCCCCCCCCACCCCCCCCCCCCCCCACCCCCCCCCCCCCCCACCCCCCCCCCCCCCCACCCCCCCCCCCCCCCACCCCCCCCCCCCCCCACCCCCCCCCCCCCCCACCCCCCCCCCCCCCCACCCCCCCCCCCCCCCACCCCCCCCCCCCCCCACCCCCCCCCCCCCCCACCCCCCCCCCCCCCCACCCCCCCCCCCCCCCACCCCCCCCCCCCCCCACCCCCCCCCCCCCCCACCCCCCCCCCCCCCCACCCCCCCCCCCCCCCACCCCCCCCCCCCCCCACCCCCCCCCCCCCCCACCCCCCCCCCCCCCCACCCCCCCCCCCCCCCACCCCCCCCCCCCCCCACCCCCCCCCCCCCCCACCCCCCCCCCCCCCCACCCCCCCCCCCCCCCACCCCCCCCCCCCCCCACCCCCCCCCCCCCCCACCCCCCCCCCCCCCCACCCCCCCCCCCCCCCACCCCCCCCCCCCCCCACCCCCCCCCCCCCCCACCCCCCCCCCCCCCCACCCCCCCCCCCCCCCACCCCCCCCCCCCCCCACCCCCCCCCCCCCCCACCCCCCCCCCCCCCCACCCCCCCCCCCCCCCACCCCCCCCCCCCCCCACCCCCCCCCCCCCCCACCCCCCCCCCCCCCCACCCCCCCCCCCCCCCACCCCCCCCCCCCCCCACCCCCCCCCCCCCCCACCCCCCCCCCCCCCCACCCCCCCCCCCCCCCACCCCCCCCCCCCCCCACCCCCCCCCCCCCCCACCCCCCCCCCCCCCCACCCCCCCCCCCCCCCACCCCCCCCCCCCCCCACCCCCCCCCCCCCCCACCCCCCCCCCCCCCCACCCCCCCCCCCCCCCACCCCCCCCCCCCCCCACCCCCCCCCCCCCCCACCCCCCCCCCCCCCCACCCCCCCCCCCCCCCACCCCCCCCCCCCCCCACCCCCCCCCCCCCCCACCCCCCCCCCCCCCCACCCCCCCCCCCCCCCACCCCCCCCCCCCCCCACCCCCCCCCCCCCCCACCCCCCCCCCCCCCCACCCCCCCCCCCCCCCACCCCCCCCCCCCCCCACCCCCCCCCCCCCCCACCCCCCCCCCCCCCCACCCCCCCCCCCCCCCACCCCCCCCCCCCCCCACCCCCCCCCCCCCCCACCCCCCCCCCCCCCCACCCCCCCCCCCCCCCACCCCCCCCCCCCCCCACCCCCCCCCCCCCCCACCCCCCCCCCCCCCCACCCCCCCCCCCCCCCACCCCCCCCCCCCCCCACCCCCCCCCCCCCCCACCCCCCCCCCCCCCCACCCCCCCCCCCCCCCACCCCCCCCCCCCCCCACCCCCCCCCCCCCCCACCCCCCCCCCCCCCCACCCCCCCCCCCCCCCACCCCCCCCCCCCCCCACCCCCCCCCCCCCCCACCCCCCCCCCCCCCCACCCCCCCCCCCCCCCACCCCCCCCCCCCCCCACCCCCCCCCCCCCCCACCCCCCCCCCCCCCCACCCCCCCCCCCCCCCACCCCCCCCCCCCCCCACCCCCCCCCCCCCCCACCCCCCCCCCCCCCCACCCCCCCCCCCCCCCACCCCCCCCCCCCCCCACCCCCCCCCCCCCCCACCCCCCCCCCCCCCCACCCCCCCCCCCCCCCACCCCCCCCCCCCCCCACCCCCCCCCCCCCCCACCCCCCCCCCCCCCCACCCCCCCCCCCCCCCACCCCCCCCCCCCCCCACCCCCCCCCCCCCCCACCCCCCCCCCCCCCCACCCCCCCCCCCCCCCACCCCCCCCCCCCCCCACCCCCCCCCCCCCCCACCCCCCCCCCCCCCCACCCCCCCCCCCCCCCACCCCCCCCCCCCCCCACCCCCCCCCCCCCCCACCCCCCCCCCCCCCCACCCCCCCCCCCCCCCACCCCCCCCCCCCCCCACCCCCCCCCCCCCCCACCCCCCCCCCCCCCCACCCCCCCCCCCCCCCACCCCCCCCCCCCCCCACCCCCCCCCCCCCCCACCCCCCCCCCCCCCCACCCCCCCCCCCCCCCACCCCCCCCCCCCCCCACCCCCCCCCCCCCCCACCCCCCCCCCCCCCCACCCCCCCCCCCCCCCACCCCCCCCCCCCCCCACCCCCCCCCCCCCCCACCCCCCCCCCCCCCCACCCCCCCCCCCCCCCACCCCCCCCCCCCCCCACCCCCCCCCCCCCCCACCCCCCCCCCCCCCCACCCCCCCCCCCCCCCACCCCCCCCCCCCCCCACCCCCCCCCCCCCCCACCCCCCCCCCCCCCCACCCCCCCCCCCCCCCACCCCCCCCCCCCCCCACCCCCCCCCCCCCCCACCCCCCCCCCCCCCCACCCCCCCCCCCCCCCACCCCCCCCCCCCCCCACCCCCCCCCCCCCCCACCCCCCCCCCCCCCCACCCCCCCCCCCCCCCACCCCCCCCCCCCCCCACCCCCCCCCCCCCCCACCCCCCCCCCCCCCCACCCCCCCCCCCCCCCACCCCCCCCCCCCCCCACCCCCCCCCCCCCCCACCCCCCCCCCCCCCCACCCCCCCCCCCCCCCACCCCCCCCCCCCCCCACCCCCCCCCCCCCCCACCCCCCCCCCCCCCCACCCCCCCCCCCCCCCACCCCCCCCCCCCCCCACCCCCCCCCCCCCCCACCCCCCCCCCCCCCCACCCCCCCCCCCCCCCACCCCCCCCCCCCCCCACCCCCCCCCCCCCCCACCCCCCCCCCCCCCCACCCCCCCCCCCCCCCACCCCCCCCCCCCCCCACCCCCCCCCCCCCCCACCCCCCCCCCCCCCCACCCCCCCCCCCCCCCACCCCCCCCCCCCCCCACCCCCCCCCCCCCCCACCCCCCCCCCCCCCCACCCCCCCCCCCCCCCACCCCCCCCCCCCCCCACCCCCCCCCCCCCCCACCCCCCCCCCCCCCCACCCCCCCCCCCCCCCACCCCCCCCCCCCCCCACCCCCCCCCCCCCCCACCCCCCCCCCCCCCCACCCCCCCCCCCCCCCACCCCCCCCCCCCCCCACCCCCCCCCCCCCCCACCCCCCCCCCCCCCCACCCCCCCCCCCCCCCACCCCCCCCCCCCCCCACCCCCCCCCCCCCCCACCCCCCCCCCCCCCCACCCCCCCCCCCCCCCACCCCCCCCCCCCCCCACCCCCCCCCCCCCCCACCCCCCCCCCCCCCCACCCCCCCCCCCCCCCACCCCCCCCCCCCCCCACCCCCCCCCCCCCCCACCCCCCCCCCCCCCCACCCCCCCCCCCCCCCACCCCCCCCCCCCCCCACCCCCCCCCCCCCCCACCCCCCCCCCCCCCCACCCCCCCCCCCCCCCACCCCCCCCCCCCCCCACCCCCCCCCCCCCCCACCCCCCCCCCCCCCCACCCCCCCCCCCCCCCACCCCCCCCCCCCCCCACCCCCCCCCCCCCCCACCCCCCCCCCCCCCCACCCCCCCCCCCCCCCACCCCCCCCCCCCCCCACCCCCCCCCCCCCCCACCCCCCCCCCCCCCCACCCCCCCCCCCCCCCACCCCCCCCCCCCCCCACCCCCCCCCCCCCCCACCCCCCCCCCCCCCCACCCCCCCCCCCCCCCACCCCCCCCCCCCCCCACCCCCCCCCCCCCCCACCCCCCCCCCCCCCCACCCCCCCCCCCCCCCACCCCCCCCCCCCCCCACCCCCCCCCCCCCCCACCCCCCCCCCCCCCCACCCCCCCCCCCCCCCACCCCCCCCCCCCCCCACCCCCCCCCCCCCCCACCCCCCCCCCCCCCCACCCCCCCCCCCCCCCACCCCCCCCCCCCCCCACCCCCCCCCCCCCCCACCCCCCCCCCCCCCCACCCCCCCCCCCCCCCACCCCCCCCCCCCCCCACCCCCCCCCCCCCCCACCCCCCCCCCCCCCCACCCCCCCCCCCCCCCACCCCCCCCCCCCCCCACCCCCCCCCCCCCCCACCCCCCCCCCCCCCCACCCCCCCCCCCCCCCACCCCCCCCCCCCCCCACCCCCCCCCCCCCCCACCCCCCCCCCCCCCCACCCCCCCCCCCCCCCACCCCCCCCCCCCCCCACCCCCCCCCCCCCCCACCCCCCCCCCCCCCCACCCCCCCCCCCCCCCACCCCCCCCCCCCCCCACCCCCCCCCCCCCCCACCCCCCCCCCCCCCCACCCCCCCCCCCCCCCACCCCCCCCCCCCCCCACCCCCCCCCCCCCCCACCCCCCCCCCCCCCCACCCCCCCCCCCCCCCACCCCCCCCCCCCCCCACCCCCCCCCCCCCCCACCCCCCCCCCCCCCCACCCCCCCCCCCCCCCACCCCCCCCCCCCCCCACCCCCCCCCCCCCCCACCCCCCCCCCCCCCCACCCCCCCCCCCCCCCACCCCCCCCCCCCCCCACCCCCCCCCCCCCCCACCCCCCCCCCCCCCCACCCCCCCCCCCCCCCACCCCCCCCCCCCCCCACCCCCCCCCCCCCCCACCCCCCCCCCCCCCCACCCCCCCCCCCCCCCACCCCCCCCCCCCCCCACCCCCCCCCCCCCCCACCCCCCCCCCCCCCCACCCCCCCCCCCCCCCACCCCCCCCCCCCCCCACCCCCCCCCCCCCCCACCCCCCCCCCCCCCCACCCCCCCCCCCCCCCACCCCCCCCCCCCCCCACCCCCCCCCCCCCCCACCCCCCCCCCCCCCCACCCCCCCCCCCCCCCACCCCCCCCCCCCCCCACCCCCCCCCCCCCCCACCCCCCCCCCCCCCCACCCCCCCCCCCCCCCACCCCCCCCCCCCCCCACCCCCCCCCCCCCCCACCCCCCCCCCCCCCCACCCCCCCCCCCCCCCACCCCCCCCCCCCCCCACCCCCCCCCCCCCCCACCCCCCCCCCCCCCCACCCCCCCCCCCCCCCACCCCCCCCCCCCCCCACCCCCCCCCCCCCCCACCCCCCCCCCCCCCCACCCCCCCCCCCCCCCACCCCCCCCCCCCCCCACCCCCCCCCCCCCCCACCCCCCCCCCCCCCCACCCCCCCCCCCCCCCACCCCCCCCCCCCCCCACCCCCCCCCCCCCCCACCCCCCCCCCCCCCCACCCCCCCCCCCCCCCACCCCCCCCCCCCCCCACCCCCCCCCCCCCCCACCCCCCCCCCCCCCCACCCCCCCCCCCCCCCACCCCCCCCCCCCCCCACCCCCCCCCCCCCCCACCCCCCCCCCCCCCCACCCCCCCCCCCCCCCACCCCCCCCCCCCCCCACCCCCCCCCCCCCCCACCCCCCCCCCCCCCCACCCCCCCCCCCCCCCACCCCCCCCCCCCCCCACCCCCCCCCCCCCCCACCCCCCCCCCCCCCCACCCCCCCCCCCCCCCACCCCCCCCCCCCCCCACCCCCCCCCCCCCCCACCCCCCCCCCCCCCCACCCCCCCCCCCCCCCACCCCCCCCCCCCCCCACCCCCCCCCCCCCCCACCCCCCCCCCCCCCCACCCCCCCCCCCCCCCACCCCCCCCCCCCCCCACCCCCCCCCCCCCCCACCCCCCCCCCCCCCCACCCCCCCCCCCCCCCACCCCCCCCCCCCCCCACCCCCCCCCCCCCCCACCCCCCCCCCCCCCCACCCCCCCCCCCCCCCACCCCCCCCCCCCCCCACCCCCCCCCCCCCCCACCCCCCCCCCCCCCCACCCCCCCCCCCCCCCACCCCCCCCCCCCCCCACCCCCCCCCCCCCCCACCCCCCCCCCCCCCCACCCCCCCCCCCCCCCACCCCCCCCCCCCCCCACCCCCCCCCCCCCCCACCCCCCCCCCCCCCCACCCCCCCCCCCCCCCACCCCCCCCCCCCCCCACCCCCCCCCCCCCCCACCCCCCCCCCCCCCCACCCCCCCCCCCCCCCACCCCCCCCCCCCCCCACCCCCCCCCCCCCCCACCCCCCCCCCCCCCCACCCCCCCCCCCCCCCACCCCCCCCCCCCCCCACCCCCCCCCCCCCCCACCCCCCCCCCCCCCCACCCCCCCCCCCCCCCACCCCCCCCCCCCCCCACCCCCCCCCCCCCCCACCCCCCCCCCCCCCCACCCCCCCCCCCCCCCACCCCCCCCCCCCCCCACCCCCCCCCCCCCCCACCCCCCCCCCCCCCCACCCCCCCCCCCCCCCACCCCCCCCCCCCCCCACCCCCCCCCCCCCCCACCCCCCCCCCCCCCCACCCCCCCCCCCCCCCACCCCCCCCCCCCCCCACCCCCCCCCCCCCCCACCCCCCCCCCCCCCCACCCCCCCCCCCCCCCACCCCCCCCCCCCCCCACCCCCCCCCCCCCCCACCCCCCCCCCCCCCCACCCCCCCCCCCCCCCACCCCCCCCCCCCCCCACCCCCCCCCCCCCCCACCCCCCCCCCCCCCCACCCCCCCCCCCCCCCACCCCCCCCCCCCCCCACCCCCCCCCCCCCCCACCCCCCCCCCCCCCCACCCCCCCCCCCCCCCACCCCCCCCCCCCCCCACCCCCCCCCCCCCCCACCCCCCCCCCCCCCCACCCCCCCCCCCCCCCACCCCCCCCCCCCCCCACCCCCCCCCCCCCCCACCCCCCCCCCCCCCCACCCCCCCCCCCCCCCACCCCCCCCCCCCCCCACCCCCCCCCCCCCCCACCCCCCCCCCCCCCCACCCCCCCCCCCCCCCACCCCCCCCCCCCCCCACCCCCCCCCCCCCCCACCCCCCCCCCCCCCCACCCCCCCCCCCCCCCACCCCCCCCCCCCCCCACCCCCCCCCCCCCCCACCCCCCCCCCCCCCCACCCCCCCCCCCCCCCACCCCCCCCCCCCCCCACCCCCCCCCCCCCCCACCCCCCCCCCCCCCCACCCCCCCCCCCCCCCACCCCCCCCCCCCCCCACCCCCCCCCCCCCCCACCCCCCCCCCCCCCCACCCCCCCCCCCCCCCACCCCCCCCCCCCCCCACCCCCCCCCCCCCCCACCCCCCCCCCCCCCCACCCCCCCCCCCCCCCACCCCCCCCCCCCCCCACCCCCCCCCCCCCCCACCCCCCCCCCCCCCCACCCCCCCCCCCCCCCACCCCCCCCCCCCCCCACCCCCCCCCCCCCCCACCCCCCCCCCCCCCCACCCCCCCCCCCCCCCACCCCCCCCCCCCCCCACCCCCCCCCCCCCCCACCCCCCCCCCCCCCCACCCCCCCCCCCCCCCACCCCCCCCCCCCCCCACCCCCCCCCCCCCCCACCCCCCCCCCCCCCCACCCCCCCCCCCCCCCACCCCCCCCCCCCCCCACCCCCCCCCCCCCCCACCCCCCCCCCCCCCCACCCCCCCCC